>NW_015090893.1:16808965-16810945 GCF_001431845.1 Calidris pugnax | reverse complement strand
CCCCCCGCCGTGCTCACCGGAGCCCTCTTGTCCGCGGGCCGTCAGGGCCCAGCCGCAGAGCAGCAGGAGGCAGAGAGCGCTGCCCGCCGGGGCTCCCCTCACGCCGGCGGCCGCCATCTTCCCGGACGCCCCCCACGGCCCGGCCCGGCCCGACGTGGCGATGGCACCGCCCCCCAGCGCGCGCGGGAACGGAGCCTGCGCGGAAACCCTCCGCGCCGCCGGTGAAGCGGCCGCGCATGCGCATGGGCGGGAAGGCGAGCGGGGAGTGAAACGGCTCTGAGGGGGCGCGGAGGGAAGGCGGGCGGCGTTGTGGCTCCCGGGGTCCGAGAAAGCAGTATCTGGGGAGCTGAAAGCGCCTCCAGCCCCCCTGACAGAAAACGGGGGTTTTCCTTCTTCCTCCAGAGGTTGACGTTAAGGGTCATGCCGTCCACGCAGAGCCACAGCCCTGGGATGGTGTTCAGCAGTGATAAGCGCATGACTGGGCTTTGTGCTGCACCACTCAAAAACGCTTTTTGAAAAATTCGATAGATCTATGGGGAAAAAATAAAAACAAACCGCTTTCCTGTTCTAACTCTCTGTGAGATGATGCAAGCCCTGAGAGAAGCCTTGAAGCTGATCATGAGAGAACAAATTCCAAAACGCAGATGCCTCCAGCACAAGAAATAGCAAGAACAAAGGGCTCAAAGGCCTAACAGGGACACACAACACCAGCCCTGCATGGCGTACAGCAACATAAATTAATTTCCAGCCTCTGCCAAGTTACTGTGAGCTGGTTGCTTGTGATTTGCTGAGTGAAATCTGGAAAGAGGACTGCTTGCCCTAGGAGTGTGAAGTTAAATATTTGAGATACAACTTACCAGGAAATAACTGGGAATAAGCTGTGGTAAAAGGGACAGCAGCCGGCATTGTGTAATTTGGGGGCTGTGGCTGAGGCGGATCTACCCGTCTCGCCATGTCATTAGCGCCGTTGCCTCATCAGGCACGTCCTGTGCCGCAGCCTCTCGCCATCTGTGCGCCACCCACACCCCCCGCTTACACCAGATAAAATAAAAATTAAAAAAAAGGCAGTTTTAATGGAAAGCCACTGAAGTTTTGTCCTGGTTTGAAGTAAAACAGAACCAACTTCCTGCTCAGTAATTTGACGTCTTAGCCAGGCCTCTTCTGACTCTGAAATTAGCAGCATATTGTGGAGAAAACTGCTCCTTCTCAGAGTGCTAAGAGCAATGTTTGTCCTTCACGCCAAGGAACGGTGTGCAGAGAGGCTCTTGCTTATACTCGTGGCTAATATAACTAATTTTGTTATTTGCCCCGTTGGAGGGTTGGAAATGGAAAAAGCGTAGAGGGGTCCCACCTGTGGGGAGGAGGGGACAGGAGAGGTGACCCAAACCTGACCAACAGGGTATTCCATGCTCAGTATAAAAGCTGAGGGATCAAAGGGAGGGTTGAAGGAGGAGGGAGCCAGACTCTTTTCAGTGGTTCCCAGTGAGAGGACGAGGGGCAATGGGCACAAGTTGGAACAGAAGAGGTTCCACTCAAATATGAGGAGAAACTTCTTCACGGTGAGGGTGACAGAGCCCTGGAACAGGCTGCCCAGGGAGGGTGTGGAGTCCCCTTCCTTGGAGATTTTCAAGACCCGCCTGGATGCTCCTGAGTAACATGCTCTAAAATTCAACTCTAAAATTCAGTGAAATTCAGTGAAAGGGTCAGCCCTTTTTCTTCAATGGCCAATGTCCAAAGAGGACTCTGTCTGTCCATCTGCCTTTGGTCCCCATCTGTGTGTCCCTGACTCCAGAGCTGGAACCCAGTTCCCATCCCTCACTGAGTTCAGTCTGGGACTTCCCCAGTGCCTGCCAGTGACTTCATACTGGGAGCTTGATACAGTTTTGTATATATTGTATCCATTGCATTATTTCCTTACTTCATTAAAGTAGTTTAGGTCAGTCTAAACTTGTACATCTCCTTATCTCTTCCTCTCCTCAA
>NW_015090893.1:16797166-16808955 GCF_001431845.1 Calidris pugnax | reverse complement strand
GCCAGCTGTCATTCAGATTGGCCAATTTGGCCCAAACCACAAGTTTCTCCTTACATTCTACTGTTCCTTGCTCCGACCTATTTGCTTATGGAAAGGTAATTCAACTTCATGAATTCTGCAACGAAAGAAAGATAAACAAGTCACCTTACCTTGTTTTCTCCACCAGAGCTTAGCGAGCCATGTCTGGAACTTAAATCTACTGAGTACTTTTTGTTTGTGTGGTACAAAATATGTACTAAGATGTTGCCAGTTGTGGGCTTCTGGAGCCCACAATTAATATAGAATCATAGAATCATGGAATTGTCTGGGTTGGAAAGGACCTTTAAGATCATCTAGTCCAACCTTCAACCTAACTGATAAAAACCATCACTAAACCATGTCTCTAAGCTCTATGTCAACTACGTCAAACACCTCCAGGGATGGTGCCTCAACCCCTTCCCTGGGCAGCCCATTCCAAGGCAAAATAACCCTTTCTGTGGAAACATTTTTCCTAATCTCCAATCTGAACCTCCCCTGGCACAACTTGAGGCCGTTTCCTCTTGTCCCATCGCCTGTGACTTGGCAGAAGAGACCGACCCAATATGAAATTGTTTTCACAATTAAGATAAAGACAAAGTAAAAGGTGACATTTCAATATTTTATTCAAGTTGGGTTTGGGTTCTTTGTATCCATTTTTAGTAGTGTCAAGTACAGCGTTTTTGGGGTCTAGTTCCACACAAAATGGAAGACTCTCTAAAAATGTACCCATTGAGTTGCTAAAAAAAAGTGGTCGTAAAAGAAAAAGTCCATTTTAAATTGAGTGATGCAACTATGTGATCGCGGTTACAAAGACTCCTCCCTGATCATGGCCCTGCCTTACAAAGCCTCCCAGTCAGTGCGAGGGAAAGGAACCACAACACGGGGCAGGTAGAATTGGCTGAGTCACACCAAAACCTCCTCTGCAACGGGCTGACACAAGGTGGACAACCTAAAGCATCCTGGAGACAGCTGTAGGTGTAACTTCACAAAAAAAAAAAAAAACCCAAAACCATTCATGAAATGCCTATCTAAAAAAAAAAATAAAATCTAAAAAAAAAATAATCCCTTTTTCAGACAAGTTTGCACATTCCATTGGGACTTGAAACCTTAAGCGTCGGAGCGTTTTGCTTGCGGGGTTCACAGTGCAATAGGGTGGTCAGCGATTCTTAACCTCTCGGGTTTTATAGCACATTAAAGATATTCCTTGTTGCAGTCAATATGTCAGTGAAGGTAATCAACACCTTCCTACTTCCTATCACGTGGCAGCTGACAGATGTGATGGGCAATAACATTCCAAAAAAAAATAAAAAAAAAGTCTGGAATTAGGAAAATTTTTTTATGTTTTTGTCTCCACTCCTTTAACATGATTTTTAAAGCTTAGCTGTCTTTCCCCAGGACTAGCAGGACTGATACTTAGCAATACTTGCATCCCGGACATAGAACATTGAAAGGTACACTATACTCTGAAGGTAGCTATGCTGTATTTCCCAATTCGTGATTGTAGGAGCACTCCTTATGCTTCAAATTCCAATCCTAGACCAAGTTTGTGACCACCTGCGTTGACGTTCTTGCCATCCAACAAAGCTGACAACGTCAGTTTGATACCTGAAAAATGAGAGAAAAGACAACTGTTACAACTGGGATGAGCCTTACGTTCGCCAAGTGCAGAGTCTGTGGTGCTGCTTTTAATTTATTGGCTAGTGAGGGTCGGGTAATCTGGTGGCTAGCCTTGTAAGGACGGGGCATTTTAAAACAATTTGCAGATATGAAATCTTTCTGAATTATGAAAGCTCTAATAAACGACGGTGACAGATTCGGCTTTTTATCACTCCAAGTAATTAAAGCTCTGAGTCAGGTCACCGCTGCTGGTCTGCTGATTAATCTAATTTTAGAGTCCAGGATTATGAAAAATGGGGACCTTGATACATCCCCACCTTTCCAAACTGCTTTAAAATCTAGGGATGAAAAGGCCCAAGCCCCGTCGACTGTAATATCTCATGTCAATCTGCTTGGTATTCTGGCAGCAGATTTATTAGACGACATTAAAACCAATTTCACAGCATTAAGATTGTCCCGGGGACCTTGAGAAAGTCACATTTTCAAGCAAAATAAACACAGTAATAGGAAGCCTCTGAAAGGCTGAAAAAAAACACGTTTACTTATCTGCGAAATGCCTAATTGTAGACATTTTTTTTAATGTTTCTATCAACATTAAAAAGTGTCTGACTGGTCAGTGGATGGCAGTGTCTAATCAACAGACATCCACAATTAACAGAGCCGTCCCTGGAAAAGTGCAGAACCAGCACCGTTACAAAACATTCATGTTTTGTCACAAAAAAAACCCCAAAACCCTCTGATATTTCCAGACTAAAATATCACTTATTTGATGTCTGACTTTCTTCTGCATAGACTTACCTGGCTTTAGAGTCTGAGTGTATCCTAACCCGATCAGACTGGAGTTGTTCACTTTAGCCTTAAAGGGGAAAAAAATACCGTATGTAAATAATTTGGTGTCTTTCTTCAAAGTCCTTCCTACTTGAAAATTAAATTACGCCTTTTAAGCAGGTAAAGGATTTCATCTTTTAAAGGAATAATCTAGACTTAATTTTGCCTCGAAATTACAATCTCAAGGCAGCGCCCAATAATAGGATAAAACATTCTGGGTCACTTCTAAGGAAAATCCAATAGTTCTGTTTTCATGAGGCCAAAACCGAGACAAATATAGATATAGATGGCAGCGATACACCACAGAACTGCATCGAAACCGCTCTTTGCTGATGTAAAATTGGTTCGTGTTTGTAATATAGATATAGATGGCAGCGATACACCACGGAACTGCATCAAAACTGCTCTTTGCTGATGTAAAATTTGCTTTATGTTCGCGTTCCAGGAGCCTGTTTTCAAATGTGTGTAAATGCCGAGGGGCAGCACTCACGGAAAAAGAGGCATCTGGGTCAATCTGGTACTTGGCGGCGATTCCGAAGCGGGTGTTGCTGTTACCAGCTGTCCAGGCGAGGTTCACTGCAGTTTCCAGTTTATCATTCACCTTCTGGTAAATGGAGCCTCCAAATTCTGTTCCATCATTCCTGGAAAAAACACATTAGTTTTAAACTGCACCCCAAAACAATCATCTTGGGGTTTTTGTTTGGTTTTTTTTTTTCCCAGTAATATTTGCAGAACATTTGCTTACACCTCATTTAATATCCCTGCAACAACAAAGAGAGAGACGTTAGGCCAGATTGGTGATGAACTTGTTTTTAAATGCTCTAATTCATCGATGGTTACTATATTTCAACAAACAACTTAGGAAACTGAAAAAAAAACCAGCCATGAAAGACTATCAAAAATAGACTAATGATGACAGCTTCCCATTTTCCCTTCTCTCTAGATGGGCAGTATTGTGTCGTAGAGAGATTTATTCTTGTCTGCACGTCTCTGAAATAATAGTTATTGCTGTATGTTATGTATATGTATGTTATATTGCTGTACCCCCATCACCGAGCCGAGCAGCAGGCTTTTACCAAGCACAGATGAACTCCATCAGGAAGGAAGATGCCAATTTACTGTCCAAATCTATCACTTTTGGCCAATCAGTACCATTTGCAATAGTCCTTACGGTACAGCTGTACCTTTGGTGATTATAAGAAGGGGCGGATTTAGACTCTTTCCACTCTTACCCCTGTGCCCTGACGTTCTTTTGTTCATCCCACTTGCACAAACAGTAGCAAAATGCCTATTTAAAAATTCAAGCAGCCTTTGAAATGGTTAGAGCAATTCTTCCAGGGGAAAAAAAAAAACCAAAACGCTATTAATACTTACTTCAGACAAGGCTGAAGCTCACAGAGAGCTGCGTGTGCTCGGCTCTCCAGAAAAGGAGGGGTTAAAAAGGAGGGAGGAGAGCTGGTGACACAGGCACGTTCTGTGCAAGGCTCCCACAAAAGGAAAAGTCATATTTACAACTAGAATCCAGCCCTGCCTCCCTTTAGTCATTAGTTATTATTAGAAAATAATGATTAAGAAGTCAAACTTGAATTCCAGTAGTAACGATAACACTTTTCAGATGTAGATTTAAAAAAAAAAAAAAATCAGATAAAAAAAATGAGATGTAGATAAAAAAAAAAAAAACTATTGAAAATTAATATATTAAAGCACTATTAAGGCAAATAACTTGCTAAGTCCCCAGCTGCTCTCTGTAACGCCAGGAAGAAAAGGCGACACTTCAGGCCCCACCTCCTGAAATTATCAGCTCTGTCCCAGCGTCCTTGGGGGACACTGAACCCTCCAGATACAAGCACCCCACGGGGGAGTCCCCCACACTGCTGTGTCTGGCATTATACAAAAATTCTGACACATTTCAAAGCTAAAACACGTCGATACCTAACTCGTCTATTAATACCAATAAAGATTTCTATTGGTATCACACATTTATGGTTTGCCTCTCAGTTGGTAGAACATGACTATTAAATAAACAGACCAGGCGTCCTCCTGAAGATGATTTATCCTCCACACACAGTAACAGCAACCTAAGAATGCTCTGGATTCCAAGAAACAGGACAGACCTGAGCCCCTGCTGCTCTTAGAGAGTTATTTTCTGCTCTTGCTTTAATTAAGAGTAATAATAATTACAGCGTTTCATAGCAAAGCCAATAATGCAATGTTTTGAACTGCTATAATACACAAAGTTGAAAGTCATTGTGCTTGAAGAAATAAACTCCTGGCGAGGGAGTGGAGGGGGACCCCGCGTGGCGTTTTGAGGAGAGTTTTCTGGACATATTTTGGGGCTTTGGGAATATTTCAAGCACAGTCTGGGCTGGGGAGGTTCAACTGTTCTGTGAGACACTTTGAGCTTCCTAAACCAGATCTCTGCGAAACAGCACGAAACAGGGGAGAAAAGGTTTTTGAAGAGGCAGGTCCAGGAGAGCAGAGCAGTTGTTCATCCCCCAGACGGGAACAGCCTGCAATAGCCCTGCCACACGCAAACTATCCAATCACCCAGGGAACGGGAAGGGGAGGGACTGGGGGGGACGGATTAGGGATTGTCTAATCTTAAAAAACTGCCTTCCCTAAAGGCACAAATTGCTTTTTTTAAGAGGAGCAGCAGACAGAGAAATTAGGGTTTTCGTGGAATTTGGTCCTGGCTCCCCACTGCTCATGCATTCAGAAAGGGAAACTGCTTGTGTAAAGAGATTATTAGGAGTTTAAAAAATAAAACAAACTTTTATACCCTATCCCTTCCAGGACTAAACCAAACCTGGTCCATATCTCTTCCACTGGCTGTTCTTCTTCATCCTCTGATGAACTCTTTCACCTACAGATAAACCACCACTTTCTTTGATTTTGACATGTGCAAAAGGAAGGCATGGCTTTTATTTCAACTTTTCACAAGGAATACTTTTATGACCCACTTGTTTTATTATTCCACTACTAGATCTAATAATCAAAAGATAGACACTGGGTGCTGGGGTGCTCACTGAGCTCCAGTCCCTTCCGTCACCCACTCCCTCACCCACGAAATTCTAAGAAACGTGAATCCAGCTTAAAAAAAAAAATGCAATTTGCCATCTAGAATAAATAATTCCAAATCCACCGTTGCCTCTTTCACCGCTGCTGGAACTTCATCCCTAGAATTGTTCCCGAAAGCAGCAAAATCCTTTCCAATGCCTTTTTTAATGCCTGTCTGCCAATACTTACACATTCGTATGAAGCTGGAATTCATCCGTCTTGTAGCCAACAGCGAAGTTGCTCTGGGTCACTCTCGACAAACTGCTTGTGTAAAGAGATTATTAGGAGTTTAAAAAATAAAACAAACTTTTATACCCTATCCCTTCCAGGACTAAACCAAACCTGGTCCATATCTCTTCCACTGGCTGTTCTTCTTCATCCTCTGATGAACTCTTTCACCTACAGATAAACCACCACTTTCTTTGATTTTGACATGTGCAAAAGGAAGGCATGGCTTTTATTTCAACTTTTCACAAGGAATACTTTTATGACCCACTTGTTTTATTATTCCACTACTAGATTCTAATAATCCTTATCTGTTCAATAGATAGACACTGGGTGCTGGGGTGCTCACTGAGCTCCAGTCCCTTCCGTCACCCACTCCCTCACCCACGAAATTCTAAGGAACGTGAATCCAGCTTAAAAAAAAAAATATGCAATTTGCCATCTAGAATAAATAATTCCAAATCCACCGTTGCCTCTTTCACCGCTGCTGGAACTTCATCCCTAGAATTGTTCCCGAAAGCAGCAAAATCCTTTCCAATGCCTTTTTTAATGCCTGTCTGCCAATACTTACACATTCGTATGAAGCTGGAATTCATCCGTCTTGTAGCCAACAGCGAAGTTGCTCTGGGTCACTCTCGACTTGGCTGTCTCAAAAGTCATCTGGTAGCCCGCCAGCCACCCATCGTAGCCAAGCACCAGGGCTCCACGTATGGAAGGGCCGGCGATATCGAAATCCATGTCGCAGCCAAGGTTGATGTGGTCCCTTTTGTAGCCCGTCTTCACTTTAGCGCTCTTCTTCCTGAAGAGAAAAGGCAAGAAGCTCGTCTCTTTGAAACGCTCGTAGGTGGCAATTCAGTCCTTGAAAACCAAGTATTCATACCTGGAGAGCCACCTGAAATGTCACCTTCTTGCCTTTCACATCTGCAAAACCCTTAATTCCACTACAGACCTGAAATGTCACCTTCTTGCCTTTCACATTTGCAAAAAAATTCTGCTACAGTTGACCCTTTTGTAGCCCGTCTTCACTTTAGCGCTCTTCTTCCTGAAGAGAAAAGGCAAGAATCTCGTCTCTTTGAAACGCTCGTAGGTGGCAATTCAATCACAAAGTATTCATACCTGGAGAGCCACCTGAAATGTCACCTTCTTGCCTTTCACATTTGCAAAAAAATTCTGCTACAGTTGACCAGGTTGGATGTGGCCTTGAGCAACCTGGTCTGGTGGGAGGTGTCCCTGCCCAGGGCAGGGGGTTGGAACTGGATGATCTTTAAGGTCCCTTCCAACCCAAACCATTCCGTGCTTCTACGATACAGTGAATTATTTGCCATCAAGCAATAAATTGCAGTGTGGTGTCCCACCGAGCCCTTGGGGGCTGTGTTCTGGAGAGCAGCAGCACCACAAGCCAGACTGGAGGTGACAAAACCAAACCCTCATCTCCAAGTGATCTGATGGGTTGGGAAGTTTGGGAGATGCAGGCAAGGGATAGAAACCGTGGCAGTTTACAGGTTGGCCACAGAACACCAACAGTAGTCAGCCTGTCCCAAACAAGCAATTTTTAGGCAATCCTAGTGAACTGGGTAATTCCATTTACTGTGAGAGATGCCAAGAAAGCACTGCTTTGCCTCCAGCTTCCTGAGGGAATGTCTGTGCTCTAAGGAGGTCGGCTGCTCGGGTGGCTCCAACACCCTGCTTTCTCCTTAGGACACTTCATGGAGTTTAATGATCACAGCTGCTGGAAAGCTGCCAGCTTAACACCGAAATACACTTTCTTAAGCCACTTGCTTCTTTTTATACTATTGGCCACAACACTGTTTTCTCATGTGTCCTCAGGTCGGTTTACACCCAGGGTGCAGACCCTCACAAGGCAACAGAGTTACATCTAATACGTTCAGCTACTCTTATTTAAAAGGTTTTTTTTCTTCTCTCTTTACCTTCCAAGTGTCATCTGTCCCTGACCAAATCTTTTACTGAAATCTTTCTGGAAAAAGTCAGGCTAGTTTGAGATTTCAAATCAACCTTTCACTTCAGCTAGCACAAACAGCCTCCAAGAACACTTTCAATGCTCTATCAGACCCACAGAGAGATTGCTCTGGTTTTTATTATTATTTCAGACTCAGGAATTTCTCGTGTTATGCAAAATCAGGAACGAAGAGCAGGAGCACCAAAAGCACCAGCTCGTATGCAGCTTCTGTAAAAGTCAGCGGTACCTCTCCCACCCATGTCGACGGGGATAAAGGAAAGTTAACACCAAATGCTCCTAAAAATGACTTTTCCTGTTGAAAAAGGCATCACAGCCATGAGGAGGAAGGAAGGGGGCGAAGGTGTCCTGTGTTCACACGTGATGCCTCCCTCTCAACCTAAACCAGGTCACACCAGCACTGAACCTCACTCCGTCTCTTCCCATTGGAACAGCCCTCCCACAGTATCTCCCTGTCCTGGTTTGAGGAACCCACAACAGTTCATTGTCATTTAGACAATCACGTGATGCCTCCCTGTCAACCTAAACCAGGTCACACCAGCACTGAACCTCACTCCGTCTCTTCCCATTGGAACAGCCCTCCCACAGTATCTCCCTGTCCTGGTTTGAGGAACCCACAACAGTTAATTGTCATTTAGACAGTTATTCTATCACCCAATGCCCCCACCCTAGCTGGGAAGGGGAATTGGGAAAACCAAGCAAAGCCAAGGGTTGAAATACAAACAGATTTAATGGAATAAGATGAGATAATGAAATTAATAACACTAAAGAACCAACACTGATCCCAAAACCAATATAAAATAGCCAAGGATTATCCCCAGCCCATTCCATTGCACAAATCCGTACACTCCCAGCAGGGACACGCTGCAGCTTTGGAAGGGAAGGGCTCAGGGCTCTGGCAATGGGGCAAGGGGTTCTCAGGATCTCAGCCATCAAGGGAGAGAGAGAGAAAACCTCAGCAAACTCTCTAATTTATATTGAGTGTGATGTTCGTGGTATGAAATAATCCTGGTGGCAGTCTGGGTCAAGTGCCGGGGTCTCGCTCCTCCTCATCCTCACACCTGGGGAGCTCGAAAACACTGACACTTTGAAACCCGCTCCCCAGACCTGGCTGTAAAGTAAATATTTTCACAAATTCAGACACTAGAGTCTTCTAAAAGTGCAGTTTTCCCAAGTATTAGAAGAGAAATTAGTCCTGTGTCCCTCAAACCAGGTCACTCAGATACCATGGTGTCTGTGAAGCACCTAAGAAATAGCTACAGAGCTGTAACTTGTCATTCTCCTACAATTTTTTTTCTTTTCTATTTCTTTAAAAATCCTACCAGTTAAGAAATAATCATCAAACAACACTAGAAATTATTCTGGTTAAAAAAATACCAAAATCTCTAGTTAATTTAGACTTAGGAGTGGGCTGGAAGCGGGTGATGAGGCAGGACATGAATCTAAAAGAGAAGGTGAAACCTCGGCGGGGACGATGACCCAGCGCAGGGAGCTGCTCTGGGAACCTGCTGTGCAGGGTATTTTGTCTCCCTGGCAGAACTGCTTACAAAAAAAAAAAAGATAATCGAGGGGGAAAAAAAATAAACCAACATTTAGACCTACAGCTGCTGCTTAATCCCTCTGGCCCACATAAATCGTGGCATCCAATGGCCGCGGCTGAAACCCTCCTCCTCCGCAGCTCGCTGTGCCCGGCAAGAATTCCGCTGGTAAATTCAGCTCGGGAGAAAAGCCCAATTACTCTGTCAACCAATTAAGAGCCGTGGCCAACTGGCTCCCGGAGCTTGTCGAGCTTTGCATTACAGCTGAACTCGTTTAGTGCTTTGATTCAGGCAGTAGCTCATCCTCTGACACGGCCAGAAATAAGCAACAGGAGGGCAAACAAACCCTTTTTCTTCCCACCCTGATTCTGACTCGAATTTTCAACTCGCCCTATTTAAAAGTTTGCTTCCTGTAGCTTCGGATTAAAAAAAGGGATTGGTAATACTAAGATTTAAATCAGATGTACATGACATCCTCACCTTGAGTACTGTGTCCAGTTTTGGGCCCCCTACCATAAAAAAGACATTGAGGTGCTGGAGTGGGTCCAGAGAAGGGCAACAAAGATGGTGAGGGGTCTGGAGAATAAGTCTTATGAGGAGAGGCTGAGGGAGCTGGGGGTGTTCAGCCTGGAGAAGAGGAGGCTGAGGGGAGACCTTCTTGCTCTCTCCAACTCCCTGAAAGGAGGGTGTAGAGAGATGGGGGTCGGTCTCTTCTCTCAAGTCCCAGGCGACAGGACGAGAGGAAATGGCCTCAAGTTGCCCCAGGGGAGGTTCAGGCTGGATATTAGGAAACATTTTTTCACTGAAAGGGTTCTCAGGCATTGGAATGGGCTGCCCAGGGAGGGGGTTGAGGCCCCATCCCTGGAGGTGTTCAAAAGCCGGGTTGATGTGGTGCTGGGAGGTCTGGTTTAGTGATGATGCTCCTTGTTTGTTGTGGGGGTGTCTATTTTTGTCAGTGAGGTTGACGGTTGGACAAGATGATCTTTAAGGTCCCTTCCAACCTAGAAGATTCTGTGATTCTGTGACATGATTTCATCATACACAGGCTGATTATTAACTGTCTCGATGTCTTAGGACAGAAGGGGTAAAGAAGCAAGACAGTATTTTGGAAAACTTAAAAAAAAAAAAAAAAAAAAGCCTTTTTTTTGTCACTTAAGCTTACTCACTTCTTACCCAGTGTTAGGAGAGAAGGAGGAGTCAAAGGTCAGCTTCAGGCCACGTGCAAGCTGAACAGAAAAGAAATTCACGGGTTGGATTTATCATTAGAGATTGTCAGAAGTTAATTTGCAAACTGCATCTTTTGAGCCCAAAATTACCTGATCTTCAAGAGTGATCTCGGTGCCCAGCGTGTTGTCGGTGTTCCACTTCTCCGTGAACATCAAGCCGTATTCCACCCATTTGTACTTTGTTTCCAAACTACCACTAACTTTGCTGGTTTCTGAGTTTGCTGAACCTGAGCTTGTAAATTCCTAAAAGGGGGAAAAAATTATATATATATACACATTATATATATATTTGCATGCAGGCAAAAAGTTATACCTGTAGAAAGTATTAGTCATTATAATTTGGGGTGTTATTCAATACTGCAGAGTTCTCAGAAGAGTCTCACACACTACACAAAAATTACAAGTGCAAAGTAACTTGCAAAGGAGTGATATATCAGAAAAATGGTAAGGGCAGAGTAAGGGATTCTACTTTTAAAAAGAAATATACAATAACCACAAGAACACTGTGATGTTTTGAATTCTAATGTCTTTCCAAACTCACCAGTCCATTTTCAGACTTTGTTTTCAAATCAAGTTTTATTAAGCCAAAACCTAGAAGATGAGTAAAAAAAAAAAAAAAAAAGAATTTTATATATATGTTAGTTTGAAAAGCATTTCTGATTATTTCTTAAACTTCCTTCTAAATCTCCTGAGAACTATTAAAATATAAACCAAGGGTGCAGTTATCAAGCCACGGGTTTTTATGAAGCAGGCGACGCAGCTCGTACTCACTTCAGATACTGATGAATCCTCCTGACCTCAGCAACAAAATTGGACCAAAGGATGTAATAATGTCTTTATTCACACAAATGAGCAGCATTTGGTTCATAACCAAACTACTGACCTCAAGGATCCTACTCATGATACAAGGAAACAGTCAAAAATACATCACAGCATTTTCTTTCAAAACAGACAACAGTCCTTTGGGCAACAGGAAGAATTTTGTCCAAAAAAAAAACCCCTAAATCACTCTCCCTTTCCAGACAACAAGGGCAACATGAAACTACAGCAGGAATTCCCTGGATTCTAAGGGAAATTATTGGAATATTTCTTAGAGAAAAGTAATAAAATCCTAACGTTTTCAGGAGTCAGGTAGACAGCAATAGATCATATTTATTTTAGCTTTATTTACCATATCCCTTGGTGAAAATATCTCTGGCAGACTTGCCCAGATCGGCATAAGCAGGTGGAACAGCCATTTTCTGGAAAAAAAAAAAAAAAGAAAAAAAAAAAAAAAAAAGGAAAATTAAAGCGTTTAAAAATTTC
>NW_015090893.1:16789354-16796573 GCF_001431845.1 Calidris pugnax | reverse complement strand
CTGAGGCAGCCGTAATGCAGAATAAACCCCTCAAGAGAACATGGATGGCTGCCAGCCGCCTCCCTTCAATTTTTTGGAAAAAAAAAAAAAAAAAAAAAAAAAAAAAAAAGGGAAATTACAGCGTTTAGAAACTTACTTAATTCACTTACGCAACAAGAAACTTAAGCCCATTTCAGGCAGTTTAATTTTCTATCCACCACCTATCAATTAAACACAGCCAGGAGAAACCAGCTGGAGCAAACAGTGTGATTTGATTTTGCTCATTAAGCAGTGGCAGCAATTACCGTCCATTTGCCATCGTGGACGAGAAACAGGTCGCAGAACAGATATAGGTTTTTAAAAAAATAAATAAATAAACAGGCTGTGCCTTTCGAAAGAGTGAACTCTTGTTCTCTTATCAGCATGAATCATGCATGAATGAATGACTTCTTCTGAAACCAGTTCTCGGAAACGTTTCTTCTCTTTCTGGCAATGGATCCGGGCACTGGGACACAAAGAAACAGGGCCCCAGTCTCCCAGTGAGGAACTCTAACTGGGAGAGAGGAACAGCACCAGGAGCATCTCTCCCCCCTCACTCAGAGCAGCAAATGGGTATCATTTATGGCAGCAAAATCCATAAATGGTTGTTTTTCACCGACAGATTTCTAAGACTTTTCTGTTCATCGACTGGGGAAAAAAAATCATAGAATCATAGAATGGTTTGGGTGGGAAGGGACCTTAAAGATCATCACGTTCCACTCCTCTGCCATCAGCAGGGACACCTCCCACCAGCCCAGGTTGCTCCAAGCCCCCTCCAACCTGCCCTTGAACCCCTCCAGGGATGGGGCAGCCACAGCTTCTCTGGGCAACCTGGGCCAGGCTCTCACCACCCTCACACCAAACAAGTTCTTCCCATCTCAATCTCCCCTCTTTCAGGGTCAAACCCTTCCCCCCATCCTCTTGCTCCCCTCCCTGACCCAGAGTCCCTCCCCACCTTTCCTTATCGGATACAGAGGAGAAAATGGGATCACGAGAGGAACGACCCAACCACACCTTCTTTCTTATCCAAGTGCAGTAACTCGTTCTAGGGAAGCAAAGTCAAACCACCTGACCTGGTGCACACCTTTATATATACACCTTCATAATTTCGTAAAGGCCAAGGAGATAAATCATACTTATAAAGCTGCTCCTCTCTATACCCAACATTGCACTAAAATTCCATATTTCCAAACTTTTTTGGTTACGCAAAAGTAATACGCAGTTTATTACACAAGCATGTAAATGCTTGAAAAAATTGCCTGCTAATCCGCACTCCAAATTATTCAACATTAGAAGAAAATTACTTGTTTAGAGCCCAAAGGAAACACGAGGGATGCTCTTAAGGAGTCCTCCTGGCTGGGGACTCGGCTGGTGGACTCGGGACAAGCCACCACCACCCCCAGGGAGATGAGAGAGGGAGCTCCAGCAGCCAGTGGCTCGCCGCCTCCAGCGCTCCACCCGACAAGCTGCTGCCTGCTCCAGCAGGATATTGCTGTTGCATAAACCAAGAATCCCTGTCCTAGAGGGGCCAAAAACAGATCTGGTGGCGAAATAAAAGCCAAGAGTTTTCCTCGGAACGTAAATAAAGTAGGATACAAAGGGGCCGTGCTGGGATGGACCTTCAGGTGCAAAGACTACCTGGATGTATCTCGTCTCTTTCCAGTTATAATTCAGTAACGAGACGCAGCCCCAAATTCACGAGCAGCTAAACAGTTAAATGAAAAATAAATATTTTTTAAAAAAAAAAAAAGTATTCCATACTCCAAAGCAGTTTTAACTGCTTATATTAGAACTAAATGTCTCTCTTCGTGTTTTGTGCGAACACAAAAGCAGGGATTTTATGTTTATACATAAAACAACCTTTAAAAAAAAAATAAAATAAAAACATGCGCACAGAAAAACCCTAAAAAGCAAGTATTAACAGATTTCTTTAAGTAATTCCTCTGCTCCTTATTAAAGTCCCTGGAAGCAGAGTGGAATGTCCTGCCTGGAGATCACAGCCTAAAGCCTGGGGAGGGATGGGGGATCCCCCAAGGGCTCTGTGTGTGTCCTGTCCAGGAGACACTTCTTCCCTGCCCGGCCTCCTGAGAGCCCTCTGATGGCTATTTCCATTTAGCATCATCAAAAATTAAAAATGGTAAAAATTCCTACATTTGGAAATCAAATCAGCACAGCGTTGAAAGCTAACGCAGTGCTCTACCAACAGCTTTTGGGAATCCACCAGGTGTGTTTTACCAACAGCCCCTTTGAGTGGCTCCATCAAATCAAAATATTTTCTTGAAAATGGAATTATTTACGCTTTTTGTTTGGGTTTTGTAAGTGATGTTTTGCTTTCATCCAAGCCCAGGAAGCCACGCTTTGCTCCCAGTGAGGTTCCTCCCTCGCGTGTCCTGTGGGGTGGCCGAGCTGTGACAGCCCCCAGGCTGGGGCTGTAGGACAGTGGGAGAGGGTGAGATCTCCGCTTAGGCAATTACTATAATTAAGTGACAAAATTGAAAGCTAAATCCCTGCGGGCTGGAAGGCAAATCACGCAACGCACACACAGCAAGGTGTGTAAAAGTGCTGAGTGGGGAAAGCCCTCGGCGCTGCCTACCTGGGGGGTGACCTTGCCTTTGTCAGCAAGAACCAGAACCAATTAGTATTTCTCTTTGCTGGGGCTAATCAGAAGCCTCAAACGTTTAACAGATGGAAAGCAGAACTGATTACATCCAGGGCGAGTGCAGGTTGGAAGACAAGCATGCTTAACGGGGATTCAAACTCTTAAAGGATCAAGGAATGGCGGTGGCCGAGTGCCCTTGCTTTTCACCAGTGGGATCCCAGCACATTAACTCAGATTAGGGGTTAGGGCTGAAACCAATTCAGCGCTTTTATCCTTGTCCAACCACACACACAACTCCCAGTGACCACGCACCCCGACTCCCGCACGGAGCAGGCCGAGCACAATACATAGAACATGCCCTAAATAGGAAAATATGTTGATTTTTTTAAGTAGGAAATACTGTAGCACATGAGAGTCATGGCTGAAGAAAACCTGAATTTTGTGAATTTAGAGCTGCCACTATAAAGGGGAAAAATAGGAAACTTCCTTCCTAGCCAGGAGCCAGCCCTAGGGAAGATTTCATCAAAGACAAAGCGCTTCCAGCAGGCCAAATTTGAATATTTTCCAATGTCACAGATGGCAAACTTTTCACCCTACGATGCCGTTCTGGGTAATTAAATCAAGATCAGCCCAACAGGCAGCAAAGCCCCAGGGGGCCCTTGGCAAACGTAAGGACTGGCTGCCACCAAAGGAAAACTCATCTCTGCTTCACAACCCTCTGACATGTCTGAGTTAAACCTACACTTTTATCAACTTTATGGAATTTACATGAGGGGAAGGAGCAACCTGAAAATTTAAGATAAGAATAACATCCATGATAAGAATAAAATTCCCATGAAGTCTATCCCATGAAGTCTATCAGATCCAAGGCTAAAAAAATAAAAAGCTTGGATTTAACCTTACTCTAGCTGCATTTTTTCCTAATAAATTTGGACTCGTGTACCATTTCTTGATGTTCTGAACATTTCAGCTCCACATCTCCATGAGAGATGGTAACTGCAGAGCTGCTGGGGACGTGTCCCACCAGCCTTTCTGGACCCCCAGCCTGGGCAGTGACCTCTCCCAACCAAGAGATGTTGTATCAATAGAATCATAGAATGGGTTGGGTTGGAAGAGACCTTAAAGATCATCCAGTTCCAACCCCCTGCCCTGGGCAGGGACACCTCCCACCAGACCAGGTTGCTCCAAGCCCCCTCCAACCTGCCCTTGAACCCCTCCAGGGATGGGGCAGCCACAGCTTCTCTGGGCAACCTGGGCCAGGCTCTCACCACCCTCACACCAAACAAGTTCTTCCTGGTACATCAATTTTGGCACCTTCACAAGACTTTGGCAAAGCACGTGATTTGTAAATACTCTGCATTATGGGACACAAAACCCAACAGCCCTTTTTGCCCCAACTTGCTCCGGTGCCGACGTCATGTAATCCCTGCACCATTATGAGTCAAAATTTAAGACTCTGGAGCCCAGAGTTTCTTTCACTTGGGCATTTGTGAACCCTGTGAGACTCGTGGGACGACAGCCCTCCCAACAAAGCTTTGCTTTTGAGTTACACACATGGAATTTAGTTATTTTTCAGATTGTTTTTCCAGACTGGTTTCCTGCAGTCTCTTTGTAGCCCAAGACACGCAGCAGCGCAGAGGCGATAAACCCTTGAAAAGCTGTAAATATTATGATTTCGTCTATACTAATATTTATGGAATTAAAGAAAGAGCCTGCTCTTAATTGTGTGGGTATAAATTAAGAACGGCAACGTTGTACGGCAACCCCTTATTAAGGTATCATATATAAGTATCAATTAAACGAAGTTGGGGGCTATTGCAGCCTGCTGCAGCTCCTGGACTTACGATAACTGCGAGGGAAGAACAAAGAACCCCAGATGTGGTGCATTAAATTAAAAACGCAGGTTAACGACCTGTTTTCTTCCAGAATCTCGGCAGAGGAGGTGAGCAGGGCAGCTCTCCCACCCCGTGCCACCCGCCCTGCCCTGGGCAGGGACACCTCCCACCAGCCCAGGTTGCTCCAAGCCCCCTCCAACCTGCCCTTGAAGCCCTCCAGGGATGGGGCAGCCACAGCTTCTCTGGGCAACCTGGGCCAGGCTCTCACCACCCTCACACCAAACAAGTTCTTCCTGGTACATCAATTTTGGCACCTTCACAAGACTTTGGCAAAGCACGTGATTTGTAAATACTCTGCATTATGGGACACAAAACCCAACAGCCCTTTTTGCCCCAACTTGCTCCGGTGCCGACGTCATGTAATCCCTGCACCATTATGAGTCAAAATTTAAGACTCTGGAGCCCAGAGTTTCTTTCACTTGGGCATTTGTGAACCCTGTGAGACTCGTGGGACGACAGCCCTCCCAACAAAGCTTTGCTTTTGAGTTACATACGTGATGGAATTTAGTTATTTTTCAGATTGTTTTTTCACATTGGTTTCTTGCAGTCTCTTTGTAGCCCAAGACACGCAGCAGCGCAGAGGCGATAAACCCTTGAAAAGCTGTAAATATTATGATTTCGTCTATACTAATATTTATGGAATTAAAGAAAGAGCCTGCTCTTAATTGTATGGGTATAAATTAAGAACGGCAACGTTGTACGGCAACCCCTTATTAAGGTATCATATATAAGTATCAATTAAACGAAGTTGGGGGCTATTGCAGCCTGCTGCAGCTCCTGGACTTACGATAACTGCGAGGGAAGAACAAAGAACCCCAGATGTGGTGCATTAAATTAAAAACACAGGTTAACGACCTCTTTTCTTCCAGAATCTCGGCAGAGGAGGTGAGCAGGGCAGCTCTCCCACCCCGTGCC
The DNA here is from genome assembly GCF_001431845.1 of Calidris pugnax. Lineage (NCBI taxonomy): Eukaryota > Metazoa > Chordata > Aves > Charadriiformes > Scolopacidae > Calidris > Calidris pugnax. The sequence continues at coordinate 16,791,146 of NW_015090893.1, read as the reverse complement.
ACCCGCCCGGCACAGGGGCACGGGCTGGCACAGGCCCCGGCACGGCGCTCAAGAAGGGACACGTCCCTCGCTCCCGGCCCCGCTGCAGGAACACCCAGTGCCAGATCAATGGGGATGACTAATTAAAACAGCATCTCCTCTCCCAGCGCCGTTGGGCAGCTTGATGCCCTCCCGTGGAAGAGGAACATCATAGAATCATAGAACCATTCAGGTTGGGAAAGACCCTTGGGATCATCAAGTCCAACCATCAACCCTACTCTACAAAGTTCTCCCCTACACCATATCCCCCAACCCCACATCTAAATGACTCTTAAACTCATCCAAGGAGGGGGACTCAACCTCCTCCCTGGGCAGCCTCTTCCAATGCCCGACCACTCTCTGTGAAAAATTCTTTCCTAATGTTCAGTCTAAACCCATCCTGAAACCATACACCCCACCAGAGCTGGTGGAGGGGGTTTTTCTCTCTCTACCTGCCAAACGCGGGAAGGGCTGTGCTTCCCAGGGAGGGGGTTTTTCTCTCTCTACCTGCCAAATGTGGGAAGGGCTGTGCTTCCCAACTCCATCCCACCGCTTCCCAACTCCATCCCACCACTTCCCAACTCCATCCCATTGCTTCCCAACTCCATCCCACCGCTTCCCAACTCCATCCCATTGCTTCCCAACTCCATCCCACCGCTTCCCAACTCCATCCCACCAGGAGCCGGGGATGGGGACATCGCTCCTGTGACTACGGTGACCACCAGGGATGTCCCTCACACCATCCCACCACCCCCTCCAACACCACCCAAAACGTGGGCAGGAAGAAAAGGGGCTCAGCATCAACCTTCAGTGGAGAGTGCTCGGGGAGGGATGAATCGGGGACGTCTTTTTAACGGCGCAAAAGCAATTTTTGGAAGGAATTCTGACAAGATTTCGCAGGCAGAAAGCCACGAGAGAGGTGATTATTCAACCCGATGAAACAAACTGCAACAAACTGTGCTTCTGATCCTCACCCGGCCGTCGGGGAGAGGAGATGGGATCCCTTTCAGCCGGCATCGCTATAAATATTCCCCAGGGACACAGCCCAGCCTCGCTCAGACACGATGAGTCAGCTCCGCTTGGGTTTCAGAAAAAATTGTTACTTTTTTGTTGTGGTGGTGGGGTTTTTCTTGTCTTTTTTTTTTTTTCCCCCAAAAAATGCCCAAAGACTGAGCCTTTCACCCTCCAGCAAGAGTTGTTCCCAGCCAGGGCTGTGACGAGGCGGAACGGAGGCGACGGCGCTGCTGGGTTGAGGGGATGGGGGGGGGGAAGAGGAAAAAAACGAGTCCTTGGGATTTTTCAACTGATTTTTTTAACCCCGGGTAAAAGAGCTATGTTTTGAGAATAAGCAGAATAGAAGGAAACGAGAATCGCTCGGGCTGCTTGGGGTTTTGGGGTGTGTCGGGATGAATTTGCCGGTTCACGAGGGATGCCAGGGGCAGGGAGGAGCGAGGTGGGAGGGATGGCAGCGCCGGAACGGGGCAAAATCTGGGCAAATATGGCCACCCCTGACCTTTGCTCCCCGGGAAGGTGACAGAATCGTTCCTGGAGGAACCTGCAGGCACCTTGGTGGCCGATCGACCTTTAAATCCCCGTCACGGGGCCGGCGGCTGGACCCATCCGGGCGGATCAGCACCATCATCATCATCATCATCCCCATCATCATCCCCACCACCAGGCCCACCCCCAGCCGATGGGACCCGCCTGGCCATCACCCCACACCACCCACCTCCCCACAACCACACGCCATGGCCTCGCCGCTCTCCAATGTCAC
>NW_015090893.1:16788814-16789344 GCF_001431845.1 Calidris pugnax | reverse complement strand
CCCCCCCCCCCCCCCCAACTTCCCCGGAGCGGGCCCTGATGTCGTCATGCCCGGTATTACGTAAGAAACCAGTTAATTCCCATTCCGGCGGGTCCAAGGGTGGTGAAAACCATCCCCCGGCTCCCCCCGCCACCGCTCACCCCCCGGTTGGGTGCGGGGGGCGATGCCCCCGGTGTCCCGTGTGTGTGTGTGTCCCCCTCCACACACCCCGTACCTGCCCCCGCCGCGGCGGCAGCAGCAGCTCCCCCGCTCCCGCCTCGGCCTCCTCCTCCTCCTCCTCCTCCGGCGGCGGCTGCCCCTGCCCGGCGCCTCCCCGGGCTCTGCGGCGGCGGCTGCGTGATGGCGGGCGGGGACGGGAACGGGAGGGGGGGACGGGGGGGGACGGGGAGGGGGAGATTAACCTCCACCGGCATGAAAGGGGTACAAAAGTTTACACCGCTGGGCAGCCATTTAGACCTTTCGGGGATGCTGTTCACACTCCTGGGTTTTTTACTATCACCCTCACAGTGATGCTCGGACTCTTTTCGAGG
>NW_015090893.1:16769013-16769532 GCF_001431845.1 Calidris pugnax | reverse complement strand
GGGGGTGGGAAGAGGAAAAAAACGAGTCCTTGGGATTTTTCAACTGATTTTTTTAACCCCGGGTAAAAGAGCTATGTTTTGAGAATAAGCAGAATAGAAGGAAACGAGAATCGCTCGGGCTGCTTGGGGTTTTGGGGTGTGTCGGGATGAATTTGCCGGTTCACGAGGGATGCCAGGGGCAGGGAGGAGCGAGGTGGGAGGGATGGCAGCGCCAAAACGGGGCAAAATCTGGGCAAATATGGCCACCCCTGACCTTTGCTCCCCGGGAAGGTGACAGAATCGTTCCTGGAGGAACCTGCAGGCACCTTGGTGGCCGATCGACCTTTAAATCCCCGTCACGGGGCTGGCGGCTGGACCCATCCGGGCGGATCAGCACCATCATCATCATCATCATCCCCATCATCATCCCCACCACCAGGCCCACCCCCAGCCGATGGGACCCGCCTGGCCATCACCCCACACCACCCACCTCCCCACAACCACACGCCATGGCCTCGCCGCTCTCCAATGTCACAATCC
>NW_015090893.1:16681788-16768690 GCF_001431845.1 Calidris pugnax | reverse complement strand
GGGAGGGAGGAGGCGGGACCTGCCGCCGCACCGGGCCCCGCATCCCGCCCCGGTAACAACGGAGCGGGCAGCGGCTCCCGGTCCCTCACTGCGTCCCCCCGGTGTACCGGAGCCAGCCCCGGCATCCCCCGCTCCGATGGGAGCTCCCCATCTACAGTTAGTTACATTAGAATTAAACCATAGAATGGTTTGGGATGGAAGGGACTTTAAAGTCCCCCTGCCCGGCGCCTCCCCGGGCTCTGCGGCGGCGGCTGCGTGATGGCGGGCGGGGACGGGAACGGGAGGGAGGGACGGGGAGGGACGGGAAGGGAGGGAGGAGGCGGGACCTGCCGCCGCACCGGGCCCCGCATCCCGCCCCGGTAACAACGGAGCGGGCAGCGGCTCCCGGTCCCTCACTGCGTCCCCCCGGTGTACCGGAGCCAGCCCCGGCATCCCCCGCTCCGATGGGAGCTCCCCATCTACAGTTAGTTACATTAGAATTAAACCATAGAATGGTTTGGGATGGAAGGGACTTTAAAGTCCCCCCCACCAAGTGCCACCCCCTGCCCTGGGCAGGGACACCTCCCACCAGCCCAGGTTGCTCCAAGCCCCCTCCAACCTGCCCTTGAACCCCTCCAGGGATGGGGCAGCCACAGCTTCTCTGGCCAACCTGGGCCAGGCTCTCACCACCCTCACACCAAACAAGTTCTTCCCAATCTCTAAATCTCCCCTCTTTACGTTAAAAACCCTTCCCCCTCCTCCTAGGGCTCCCCTCCCTCATCCAGAGTCCCTCCCCATCTCTCCTGGAGCCCCTTTAGGACTGGAAGAGGCTCTACGTTCTCCCCGGAGCCTTCTCTTCTCCAGGGCTGAACAACCCCATCTCACCACCTGCCTCCAACACAGAATCACACACAGAATCACAGAATGGTTTGAGTTGGAAGGGACCTTAAAGATCATCAAGTTCCAACCCCCTGCCCTGGGCAGGGACACCTCCCACCAGCCCAGGTTGCTCCAAGCCCCATCCAGCCTGGTCTTGAACCCCTCCAGGGATGGGGCAGCCACAGCTTCTCTGGGCAACCTGGGCCAGGCTCTCACCACCCTCACAGGAAAGAATTTCTTCCTAATATCTAATCTAAATCTCCCCTCTTCCAATTTAAAACCGTTACCCCTTGTCCTGTCACTCCACTTCTTGACAAAGAGTCCCTCCCCAGCTCTCCTGTAGCTCTCTTCAGATGTTGGTAGGCTGAGATCTGTGGTTTGGGCTCTGGGCTTGGGGTCAAAGCCTGGAGTGTGGTTTGGGCTCTGGGCTTGGGGTCAAAGAGTCATAGAAATCATAGAATCATAGAATCTACACGCCATTCATTGATCAGTTTCTGTTCCATATCAAGTCCCTTGCAAGGTTTGAACTTTGAATCAGGGTTCAAACTAAATACAAGTGCTCTGTGTGCATGTGCTCCAGGCGTGTTTCTGAGCAGGAGTTCTCCTCCTGGGTGTGCTGGGGCACGGAGCAGTCACCAACCCTGGGCACAGCCCCACAACGGCCGTGGGAGCAGTGGCTTTTTGGAGAGATGCTGCTGGGGAAGCAAAGGGATGAGCCAGGTGAGAGCACGAGCAGGGAAACTGCCTCTCACCCACCATCCCTTCCCACTGTGCAAAGGAGAAACAGAAGGAATTCATTCACTGTAAAAAAAAAAGTAAAAAAAAGTAAATAAGAGTTCATGTGGGTGGGAAGTGAACCGTTAGCAACAATTTTTTTTCTTAACAAAAATCTCCCCCCGGGTGCCAGAGGGCAGAAGAGCAGCTATCAAGACCTCCAGGAGTTTCCTGGGCGGTTTGGTTCTCCTGGTTATCTCGTGGGTGATGCTCTGAGGTCTCCAGGAGCCTCCAGCGGAGAAGGACTGGTTTTATATCTCATCCCAAAAGTGGCACAGCTTCAGGCTCTGTTCCTCTCTGATAGCAGAGTCCTCCCCGCCTGACCCTCTGTCTCCAGGACAATTTAATTCCGGACTCAGCCCCAGTTTCCCTGTTTCCCAAATTCAGTGGGACATCTCCGTGCCCCACGGCTGGTCCCCACTTGCTGCCTCACAGCCCCCCCATCCCTCCAACAGCTCCTTCGGACACTCACCACCACCCAAAAGGCTTCACCTGCTCAAAAGCTCTCTCCCAAACTCTCCCTCCCTCCTCTCTCACCGCTCCTGGCTCCACACAAATATCAGGAACGGGAATTTTAGCTCTGTGGGGAGTTAGTCATTTTGTTGGTCTGGTTTTCAAGGCAAGCCCAGGAGCAGGAGTTTCGTAAAGCCCAGAGCACGGGGCTGAAATCGGGGTGAAGAGTCGGCTTTGGGCGGCCTCTCTGCTCTCCCCTGGCAGCAGCCCCTGCCTTCCCTCTTCCCCCACACCCCGGGGCTTGTCAGAGCCTGTCCTGGGCCACCTTTGCTCACTGGCCCATGAAATGGGGTTTTCAGCCCAGCAAAAAAAGGCTGGGCAGCTTTCTGCTTGGGTTTCTCCCAAGGGGGACAGGAGGGAGGGAGGGAAGAGAAGGGGCTGCCAGCACGGGGGCAGGACCCTGGTGGGGAGCAGAGACATGGGGTGTCCCCCCTCATCCCTTCGGCTCAGCCACAGGGGTGTTTTCACCCTGGGCAGCAGTTCCTCAACCTGCCCTTTGTCAGCGTGCCACCCCCAGCCCTTTGCCCTCTGCAAAAGGAAATTGCACACCCAGTGTGATTTGCAGAGCACGCCTTCCCTGCCTTGCCCCCTCCCCTGCCATCACCCCTCCGCCACACCATCCCAAATATATTCCTTTATTACCTCCAGGCATAAAAAAAATCCTTTTATTCCCTGCCAGCCTGCTGCCAGCAGGTACTGATGGCGGTGGGGGACCAGAGGGTTCCCCAGAGGGATGTCCCCTCTGCTCTGGGACAGGCAGACATTTGGCTGGCACCTGCAGCAACGAGGCAGCAGATGAGCCCTCACCACATTATTTTGACAATCCAGCTTGCACACACACCATTTATGCTGCTTTTGACTTCAATTGCTTATACTAATTTTCACAGGCTGCCTCTGGAGCAGGGGTTGAGGGGATGGCGCAGGTGGATGAAGAACAAGCAGAGGGAGAAGATGTAGGACAAGAGGAAATGGCCTCAAGTTGCACCAGGGGAGGTTTAGATTAGATATCAGGAAAAAAAAATTACACTAAAAGGGTTATGAAGCATTGGAACAGGTTGCTCAGGGAAGCGGTGGAGTCACCACCCTTGGAGGTATCTCAAAGCCGGGCTGATGTGATGCTGAGGGACATGGGTCAGTGGTGGGTTTGTCAGTGCTGGGTGGATGGTTGGACTCAATGATCTGAAAGGTCTCTTCCAAGCCAGGCAATTCTGTGGCTGGTGGGAGGTGTCCCTGCCCAGGGCAGGGGGTTGGAACTCGATGATCTTTGAGGTCCCTTCCAACCCAAACCATTCTATGATTCTATGATCTCTTCCAGCCCAGGCATTTCTATGATTCCATGTTTAGTATCTGTGCAGAGATAATTTTTCATTACTTTCTGGAACAGGCATCTACCAAAAGATGGCAGCAGATCTCCTCGCATGGAGCCGGGCAGAGGTGTCATCTGCTCCGTTGGGCTCTTATTTTTCATAGAGGCCATGAGCTGCAGATTATCCTGGTGAGTGCCAGGTGAACTACAGGATTACACTAGATGTTCTCAAGGGAGAAAATCTGTGCTTCTCACTTCGGTTAAAATTTTAGAGACTCCTTCAACAGTATAAATAAATATCAGTTCCTTCTTTTATTCCAGCAACGTGTGGTTTGGGTGATGCCCCAGCTTAATTTATTTTACCAGGGGAGAATGGAATAAAAGGGAATCCATAATAATGGACTTGACAAATAATAATGCCACAAATAATTCAGATACAAGGTCCATCTGAATGTTCCTCGCTTTAGGTCTGGAGCTCTCAGAAAGGCCTGTTTAATACCAGTTTGCTGGGAAATCTGGAACTGACCCGCCAGTTGTTACATAAATCTGTGTCTCAGCCAAAGGATTAATTTTAAGCTCTGTCCTGGAGCACGAATGGATATAGCTGTGACCCTGGTTCTGATGCTATTTCATACCCAACGAGCTGGGAATAAATCAAAGTCAGTGGAGATTCACGGCGGGTACCAGCATCATCAGGTGGTGGTCCTGGGGCTGGGCTTCCCCCGGGTTCCTATTGATGGGGCACGAATTTATACTGGTTTTGTACAGCAGCTGGTGGGGAGAAGGTGGGAGGCGTGGGAGGACCAGCCCTTCTGCATTTCAAAGTATGTTTCTGATGCAGTTCCTTCGTGAAAGGAAGACAGGCTGAGGGAACTGTGAGACAGGCTGAGGGAGCTGGGATTGTTCAGCCTGGAGAAGAGGAGGCTCCAGGGAGACCTTATAGCGGCCTTTCAATACCTGAAGGGAGCCTATAGAAGAGCTGGGGAGGGACTCTTTGCCAGGAAGGGTAATGATAGGACAAGGGGAAACGGTTTTAAATTGGAAGAAAAAAGATTCAGATTAGATATCAGAAAGAAATTTTTTACTATGAGGGTGGTGAGACGCTGTAACAGGTTGCTCAGAGAAGCTGTGGCTGCCCCATCCCTGGAGGGGTTCAAGGCCAGGCTGGATGTGGCCTTGAGCAACCTGGTCTGGTGGGAGGTGTCCCTGCCCAGGGCAGGGGGTTGGAACTGGATGATCTTTGAGGTCCCTTCCAACCCAAACCATTCTATGATTCTATGATTCTATTCTATGAAATGGGATCAGTAAATACTATTTTCATTAAGCACAGATTTATAGCCGAACTATGCGAAAACTAGTCATCTTTCCTTCTGCCTCATGAAAGAACTCAGCTGCCTGAAATGAAGCTGTGAGAAGAAACCAAATCTCCCCGCTGCTCCTTTGCAGCTTGTGAATTTCCTGAGAACAGCCAGGTTCACACAAAGCAGTTTGTGCCGCTTCATTCGTATCACGCATCGTGTTCGAGCAGCTGCAAAACTCCTTAGCCGTAGACGCGAGGCGTATTTGCTGGGTAGAGTTTATTTGGCCCTCTCTAATAAAATGTTTTCAGGTTGCTAACTCGCTATGAATCCGTTCATACACAGTCAAGAACACGCTGATGGGATGATAAAAGGAGGGAGGCTGCCTCGCCGTGTGACAGTGTGCTATCTAAACACATCTTCAAGCCTCTCACGCTTACAAACTCCAAGGCAGTTCTGCTGCTCAGAGGCAAGCCCTTGCTGCCTGCTGCTCCCCTGTCACAGGCCAGGTCGTTTCCACCACAAAAAATGCTGTATTGGGGATGCTCACACAGCTCCAGGGCTCCACGGGGTGTCTGTAGGTCATAATAAACCCATCTTGTACCCCAATATGTCACTGCTCCCTCAAGATGATCTGAATCTCTTTCAGAGGGAAGAGTTTTACACTGAAAAAGGGGAGATTTAGACTAGAGACTGGGAAGAACTTGTTTGGTGTGAGGGTGGTGAGAGCCTGGCCCAGGTTGCCCAGAGAAGCTGTGGCTGCCCCATCCCTGGAGGGGTTCAAGTGCAGGTTGGATGTGTCTTTGAACAACCTGGTGTGGTGGGAGGTGTCCCTGCCCAGGGCAGGGGGTGGCACTGGATGGTCTTCAAGATCCCTTCCAACCCAAACCATTATATTATTCTAAGAAAGCCTTATTTTAGCATTTCTACCAAAGGAGCTCCCAGCAATGGCCATCCCTGGTCAATGTGTTACACGCAGTGGGCTTGGGGCTAGCAGGGGCTGGGGACACGGGGCTGTTACAAGCCCAGAGAGGGCTGGATTGATTTTTAAGGAAGAAAGACAAAAAGCAGCAAACAAAAGGGTAAGGCAATAAAAAGCTAAACTTCCTCAGTTTCTTTTGATCTCGGAGAATAACAAAGAGATTGACCTGACATTATAACGCCCCTCGCTCACTCCCTTTGGGTTATGTTTTTATTTCCTGTAACCAGCAATGATCAAAGCCAAGAGCTTCTCCGTCACTGTATATTTTCCTTTTCACTCCAAACACAAGTTGCAAAGGCCACAGCCCTTTCCCTTGGTCCCCTCCTGGACCAGTGCTCTGCTTCAAACAGGGCTGTTTGCCGGGGCAGGAGCTCCCATGGTCCTGGGAAGCCCATCTTCACGCTGCTGAGGTGAAGGTGAGGAAGGTGAGAGGCACCCTCAGCCTTGGGTTGGGGCTGTCAAAACACATGTCACAGCTTTTACAACTTGAATTGTTGGAGGAGAGTTGGAAATTTAATATTTCAGGCGATGCTGGCTTGAGCAGTTGTCTCTTTGAGGACAAATTGTAAAGGAGATCAGTGACCATGGGGAGGTGGTGAGTGATGTGGAGGCATCAACCTTGGCATCATCACCAGGAGCTGTGACTACAGGTACCAAAGAGACCTTCAGAGAAGAAGAGAGGAAAGTAGCTGAAGGTGTTGAAGGACACAACAGCCTTCTCCGCCTCTTGGGAAAAGGAAAAATCAAACCCAAAGATTTCACAAGCCTCAGTATTTTCTAAATAGACATGATTATCTTGTCTCAGAAGCAATGTTAGAGAAGCAGCAAAGATATGGTATGCAAGATAAATAGGTGATAAACACATGCCAAGCAAAACATGATTTGTAGGCTCTTTAAATTCAGGAAGCATTGATATTAATTTGGCAGATAAGTCTTTCAGATTGTGGTTATGGAGCTGCAAAGGTGATTATTAGCAATAGTGTGTATCTCTTCTCTTACTTGCCCGGGACCAGATGTTGGGTAGAACTGGAAAGAACCTATTCATCAAGTAAGGTAGAAGCAGTGGGGATGGCAGGAGCTGGCCTTCAGGAGTTTCCTGGCCACCAAAGACAGCTTGCTCCTCTCTGCTGGGTGTTCCCAGGCAAGGACAAGGTCAGAAAAGGAAGACAGATCCAGTGTTTCACATTGACACCTGGTTCCAGAGAGCTCAGCCCTCACACAACAGATTAGTTTAAGATGAAAAGTGCAATCGTGGCTCATCCTCAGTGCGTTTTCCAGGGAGCTGCAGTGATGGACGAGAGATTCAGGGAAGGAAGAGCCTTCCAGGGCTCTCCCCTGATCTCCAGAGTTGGCACAGGAGCAGGTTTCATGGCCAACTCAAGGATTTTCCAAGAAAAACTCACCCTGGCAAGCAAGAAGGGCTGGAGCTAAAAGGATGCTTGTTTCTGTCATCCTCACAAATGAAGTTTAAGCGCTGGAACGCTGCTGGAATAAAACAGGGGGTTGGCAGCAAAATGTTCACATTGGATCGATATTTGACCAAAAAAAAAAAAGAAAATTTGCAAGTGGTTGAGCTCTATTTAAGTGATTATTTAATCAAGTCATATTTAGGCTGCCTGACTGAATAATCCTGCAAATACAGACAAAAAGTAACGTTGTTTTTAAAACTCAAACAAGAAAAAAACCCCACTGAGAACATCTGCTCATCAGCTGCAGCGTGTGTTCCGTGCAGTTAAACCAAAGGCCTGAGAGCAAGTCTGAGGTGTGTGCCCATCCCCAGCCCCAAACGCAGCTGCAGCACCCCATCTAAAAGAGGACACGGAGGTTTAGGCTCCAGGTATCTCCATTCCTCCAGAGAAAACCAAGGGTATAACCCAAGATCTTCCATCTCTCTAAGCCTCGTGACAAACCATTTCTGCTGCCGAGTGGATGCGACTGTGATTAGCACTGAAGGAGATGGTGGAAACTACCACCAGACCAGGATAGTGGAATAATCTTACTTATTTAGTGCAAGAAATAGCATTCATTAAATTATTAGATGTCCTAGAGACAGATACTCCCCCACAGAAGGGTGTACACAGAGTCTATATTATTTTATTTACAGCTTTTCCATCTGAGCTGCTTCCTCCCACAGCATAAAGGAGTATCTCTGGTCCAGGACAGAGCACCCCACACCAACCAGCTGTATTTTTTAGTTTCCTGCCCACACAGTGCTGCAGGGAAGCCAAGCATCCACGGAAAGGACCAGAGGTGGCCAGTCCTTCCCACCTCACTCTGGGTTTAGACCCCTCCTTAGCGTTATATGGGAATAGCAAGGGTTTTCCTTTCAATACCCCAACACATAGGTTTTCCTCTTCAAAAAATTCAAAATATTAGGGCTGGCCAATGACCACCCGGCAAGAAGAGTAGGGATGTGATAACAGAAAGGGGAGAGGAAGGATTTCAGGTCGGGATCCTGCAAGAGAAAAGACCTTTCCCAGCCCTCTGAGCAAGTCCTGGCATCAGATGAAAGCCGGGGTACGGGGTGCACTGGTGATCCCATCCCTCGCAGGAACGGGAGGATTGAATCAGCACAAGACAAATTCCTGTTTGCAATCAAAGCCAGGGGGCTGCTCTGGAAAAAGGGTTGGTTTTTTTTCCCCTGGAAGATGAAAGAAGGGGTATTCCTGGGAGGGCACGGGTCCTGCTGGCAGGGGGAGCAGCCCGTGCCACGCTGCTGAGAAGGTCTGTCACCACATCTGCTCCAGGCTCCTTTATGGTCCCTACAATTCACACTTCCCAGCTCTCTTTTTGTATATAGAAACTTAAAAAAAAAAAATTATTCCTAAAAAAATGTTTTCTAGAGCTGGTGATGAGCGTTGCTGGTTATCTTGGGGTCATACCACCGAGCCTTGCAGAGAGGATCAGTGAGTGACTCGAGCTAAGAATCCTTAAAATTTCTGGTTTGCTCTTTAGACAAAAATAAAGGTGGGTGCAAATTCTGCAAAACGATGGTGCAAAAGATTTTGCAAATTAAGTCCGTGTGGGAGAGGCAGGGAGGGCTTTCCTTCCACGGTGGAGGGAAGATCAGAGCAAAACCTCCCCCTGCTTCCTCAGACACAGGTGAAAAAGTAGTTCAGATGCTTCCCTGCGCTCAGCTGTGCTCGGGGCAGCATTTCCATGGATCCCATGGGGGCTGGAACAGGCATCATTTCAACCAAGCTCAAGCCAAAGCATCACCCAGCGTCTGGCAGTTCTGCTGTGGCTGGGAGCAGCCCATCTCCCGGGGATGCTGGCCCTCCAGAGCTCAGCAGAGATTTGTTTTCCTGCCTGCATCCAGCCTGGATGAAGTCCAGGGAGCAGGAGGGCAATAGCAGCTTGCAGAGCATCCTGTCAGGATGTGGGTTTTCCTCTTTGGGAAGAAATTCTGCTCTTTGATCTGCTCCACCTTAGAGAAGGAAAAGGCAATTTTCATCTCAGCTCTGAGAAAGTTCAATCACAGCGTGGAAATATGAAATACAAGTAAATTATTATAAGGAAGAATAAGGCAGAAGTTGACAAACACTGACTCCATCCACACACGTGCACATACATCATCAGCCCCTTGATTTCATTGGTTATAATTAGCGCTACCAATTTCCATTCTCTTTTGATCAAAGTGTCCCGTTTCTCTCTGTCCAAAGCCCTCTTTTTGATCTTTGGTCTTCAACTTTGATTGAAAGCTTTAGTGAAGGAAATTCCTCGGTGAGTTCAGCACTTGGCACCCCAAGCCCTGAACCAGGCACCTCGTAAACAGAAGAATTCCTCTTAGTGGACGTGACAAAGGTCCCATTAAGCAGCAGATGTTAACACCAGCTCAGGAGCACCTTTGACACTTGGTTCCAGCCACTTCAGGCCATAAGTTAGATGGTTGTCACCCCTCATTGAGAGTGGGAGGACAGACATCCCAGAGGAAGGGCAGCAGCTGCCCATGGCCACACGATGGGACAGCCACCCCCCTGTCCCCTGCCAGCATGGACCATTAGACCACTGTTACTCTGATTGCCAACAAATTTGCAGGCAGTTTATTTATACAAAGACAGAATTCATAAAATATTATAAAAGCAATTATTTATGCAAAGACCGAATATGATAAGAGGCAATCTTTATAAAGCTAAAGCATTTTAAAAATTATTATTATAGGATATTTCTTGGGCTTATGTTTAGTGCTTGCAAAGAATGGCAGAGTAACAGCTCTGTCCCGGTCCATCCCTGGGGTGGAAGAAGAGGGTGATGGTATTTAATGGTGCTATAGGGCAGGTCTGGATGCGTTCTGTGGATCCTGCTGGCAGAGGCAGCCACAAAAGTATGAAAAAAGAAGGAATAATAAGGAAGAAATTCCACTGCCTGGCTTGTCCTGCGCTACTCAGACTAGAATGGCTCACATGTGCCATCTAGTGATGCTGATATTTCATATATCAGGAGTTAAATACCAAAAATACTCAGGGAGGTTTGAGGGCCTGTAGCCACGACGATGGCCACCAGCAAAGCTGGGCAGGCACAGGGTGCTGATGGCCCCCAGTTTGGGCTTAGGGGTGATATGAACCCAAACCCAAAAAATAGGCATAGGGGCAGCATGAACCCAGATCCAAAAAAAACCAAACCTAGACCCCCCAAAAAACCCCAAAACCAAGTTTCCCAAATAAAGGAGCAAGGCTTGAGTTCAAATCCATACATTCTTTCACGCAACTGTACAAAAATACACTTGGCAAAACTAGAATAAGAACTAAATAATATAACTATTCCATAACTAGAATAACTAAAGACTGAAGAGCACAGAAGGCACCAATGCTTAAATCTGATGGAAAAAACAAGATTTTTTTTTAAAAATATGTTAATGGGAGATGTTCTGGGCTCATTACCCAGGGGCAGGACGTACAGGCAGATCAAAGCCTGTGTAGGATTTATAAGGGCAAAGTAACAAAGGCAGCAAACGGATGGCAGACACTGGGATTACCATCCTAATTACTGGAAGCGGGTTGGAAGGGCACAGACCGGAGGAGGATGTGGGAATAACCATCAAAGCAAAAAATGGAAATACCTTGTGCCAATACCCTTAACTGCTGCCTTTGTCCCTCGGATGTGGAACGAGTTTGGGCTGGGGAGAAGATGGGCAGGGAGACACCATGGAGCCAACAGCCTTCTCCTGCACGGACAGGCTCCAGACCATTGGATGCGGTGGCAGTGAGGGCTGAAGAACCACAGGAGCCCTTGCTAAGTGCTGACAAAGAAGTGCTTCCTCAAGAGCTTATTAAAAACCCATGGGGTGAGCAGTGAGCTCCAGAGTGGCTAACAGCAGAGAAAACGAGCCAAGAGTCATAGAACCATACAATGGTTTGGGTTGGAAGGGGCCTTCAAGAACACCCAGTGCCACCCCCTGCCCTGGGCAGGGACACCTCCCACCAGCCCAGGTTGCTCCAAGCCCCCTCCAACCTGCCCTTGAACCCCTCCAGGGATGGGGCAGCCACAGCTTCTCTGGCCAACCTGGGCCAGGCTCTCACCACCCTCACACCAAACAAGTTCTTCCCCACAGCTCAGCTCAATCTTCCCTCTTCCTCTTTACAACCCTTCTCTCTCATCCCACGGCTCCCCTCCCTGATCCAGAGTCCCTCCCCATCTCTCCTGGAGCCCCTTGAGGGACTGGAAGGGGCTCCAAGGTCTCCCCAGAGCCTTCTTTTCTCCAGGCTGAACTTCCCCAACTCTCTCAGCCCCCCCTCCCAGCAGAGGTAAAGAAAATCAGGGCAGAGTGTTACTTCCAGTGCATTTTTGGGTGGATATGAGAGGGATGCACATCCAGCTGCCACCTTGGGAGGTTTGCTCCAACCTGAATCTGTGACCAGACTGGGCTCTGCCACTTGGGACGGTAAAGCTGTGCCAGTGGGGAGAGTGCCAGAGAGGGACAGGGACCAAGCTGCAGCCCAGGCCTCCTCTAATCCCAAAAACTCATTAAAGCCGTGACATAAGCACTTTGTCTGGGTCAGATCTGTCCAAACAAGTTTCCGTATTTACCTATAACTGCTCTTTCATGCTCCCATTTACCCTCCTTTACTGCAGGATATTTTCCTCCTGCACAATTACACCTCTCTCAGGATTGTTGGAGCCCACCTACAATTCCAAGAAATACCTTCTCAAGGCACATGGGAAGAACAGGTCAAGGCTTTCCTTCCCAAAGGCTTTCACTGCAGTGAAATTTTTGCCTCTGAAGGAGGAGAGCTGCTCTCTCACGTGTCGGGGTTGGCTCTTGGGGACGTGACCTAACTTCTCCCTTGGCTGTTTGGAGCCCTGCAGACCTTCCACAGGACCTGGAAGACACCTCCAGATTCTTCCTAAGCCCTTTAACCCCCTGCTTCTTCAGTAAAAAGATGAATAGTTCGACTCACTTTCAACCCCCAAATGATTGCCCTTTTCCCTGAAACAACTGAAGATGTTATCTCTCATTTCCCTATACACCTACTCCCCTATTTCTTTAAGTTTATCCCTGAAAGCCCTGAATTCTTCTTGCCCACTTTCCATGGCCTGCAGCTTTTCTTTTAACATCATTAAGAGCATTGTTTCTGGCAAGACATTAAGGTGCTCATCACTTGCCAACCTGAAAGGCGTAAACACCCCATTTGCATTTGTATTTTGATAGTCCCTCCGTCTCTGCTGCCATGGTGTCTCGCCCCCCTCTGAAAAGCCTGGCTGTCTCCATCCTCTTGGCCCAGGTTGGGCTCCTTCACCCAAGCTTGGATCACACCTTTCCTCTTTCCTCCTGAGGTGACTCCAACCATGATGGTCACCCACTCAGTGCAGCAACGGGGGACATTGCTTGGCTCGGACATCAGCTCTCTTCTGCCTCAGGTGTTTTCTCCTGCAAAAAAACCTCATCTCCTGGTGGAGAGCTTGGAGTTCCTGTAAAATTACAAGTTTAGGGGGGCCTTGGCAGGCTGCTCACAAGCTCAGAGGTAGTTTCTCTTTCATTTTGTACGTTCCGATGAAATCACGTTGCTCGTTTCCAGCGGTGGCTGGTGTTCCTCAGAGAGCTGTGCTGCAGGGTGCCTTCAGCATCACTCTGAGTTAACTGCACGGTTTTAAATACATCAAATGCCATTGTTACAACCTGGCATGGCCTGACTGGCTCAGAGCACGCCTTCCCTGCCTTGCCCCCTCCCCTGCCATCACCCCTCCGCCACACCATCCCAAATATATTCCTTTATTACCTCCAGGCATAAAAAAAATCCTTTTATTCCCTGCCAGCCTGCTGCCAGCAGGTACTGATGGCGGTGGGGGACCAGAGGGTTCCCCAGAGGGATGTCCCCTCTGCTCTGGGACAGGCAGACATTTGGCTGGCACCTGCAGCAACGAGGCAGCAGATGAGCCCTCACCACATTATTTTGACAATCCAGCTTGCACACACACCATTTATGCTGCTTTTGACTTCAATTGCTTATACTAATTTTCACAGGCTGCCTCTGGAGCAGGGGTTGAGGGGATGGCGCAGGTGGATGAAGAACAAGCAGAGGGAGAAGATGTAGGACAAGAGGAAATGGCCTCAAGTTGCACCAGGGGAGGTTTAGATTAGATATCAGGAAAAAAAAATTACACTAAAAGGGTTATGAAGCATTGGAACAGGTTGCTCAGGGAAGCGGTGGAGTCACCACCCTTGGAGGTATCTCAAAGCCGGGCTGATGTGATGCTGAGGGACATGGGTCAGTGGTGGGTTTGTCAGTGCTGGGTGGATGGTTGGACTCAATGATCTGAAAGGTCTCTTCCAAGCCAGGCAATTCTGTGATTCCATGTTTAGTATCTGTGCAGAGATAATTTTTCATTACTTTCTGGAACAGGCATCTACCAAAAGATGGCAGCAGATCTCCTCGCATGGAGCTGGGCAGAGGTGTCATCTGCTCCGTTGGGCTCTTATTTTTCATAGAGGCCATGAGCTGCAGATTATCCTGGTGAGTGCCAGGTGAACTACAGGATTACACTAGATGTTCTCAAGGGAGAAAATCTGTGCTTCTCACTTCGGTTAAAATTTTAGAGACTCCTTCAACAGTATAAATAAATATCAGTTCCTTCTTTTATTCCAGCAACGTGTGGTTTGGGTGATGCCCCAGCTTAATTTATTTTACCAGGGGAGAATGGAATAAAAGGGAATCCATAATAATGGACTTGACAAATAATAATGCCACAAATAATTCAGATACAAGGTCCATCTGAATGTTCCTCGCTTTAGGTCTGGAGCTCTCAGAAAGGCCTGTTTAACACCAGTTTGCTGGGAAATCTGGAACTGACCCGCCAGTTGTTACATAAATCTGTGTCTCAGCCAAAGGATTAATTTTAAGCTCTGTCCTGGAGCACTGATGGATATAGCTGTGACCCTGGTTCTGATGCTATTTCATACCCAACGAGCTGGGAATAAATCAAAGTCAGTGGAGATTCAAGGCAGGTACCAGCATCATAAGGTGGTGGTCCTGGGGCTGGGCTTCCCCCGGGTTCCTATTGATGGGGCACGAATTTATACTGGTTTTGTACAGCAGCTGGTGGGGAGAAGGTGGGAGGCGTGGGAGGACCAGCCCTTCTGCATTTCAAAGTATGTTTCTGATGCAGTTCCTTCGTGAAAGGAAGACAGGCTGAGGGAACTGTGAGACAGGCTGAGGGAGCTGGGATTGTTCAGCCTGGAGAAGAGGAGGCTCCAGGGAGACCTTATAGCGGCCTTTCAATACCTGAAGGGAGCCTATAGAAGAGCTGGGGAGGGACTCTTTGCCAGGAAGGGTAATGATAGGACAAGGGGAAACGGTTTTAAATTGGAAGAAAAAAGATTCAGATTAGATATCAGAAAGAAATTTTTTACTATGAGGGTGGTGAGACGCTGGAACAGGTTGCTCAGAGAAGCTGTGGCTGCCCCATCCCTGGAGGGGTTCAAGGCCAGGCTGGATGTGGCCTTGAGCAACCTGGTCTGGTGGGAGGTGTCCCTGCCCAGGGCAGGGGGTTGGAACTGGATGATCTTTGAGGTCCCTTCCAACCCAAACCATTCTATGATTCTATGATTCTATTCTATGAAATGGGATCAGTAAATACTATTTTCATTAAGCACAGATTTATAGCCGAACTATGCGAAAACTAGTCATCTTTCCTTCTGCCTCCCGAAAGAACTCAGCTGCCTGAAATGAAGCTGTGAGAAGAAACCAAATCTCCCCGCTGCTCCTTTGCAGCTTGTGAATTTCCTGAGAACAGCCAGGTTCACACAAAGCAGTTTGTGCCGCTTCATTCGTATCACGCATCGTGTTCGAGCAGCTGCAAAACTCCTTAGCCGTAGACGCGAGGCGTATTTGCTGGGTAGAGTTTGATTTGGCCCTCTCTAATAAAATGTTTTCAGGTTGCTAACTCGTGAGGAATCCGTTCATACGCAGTCAAGAGCACGCTGATGGGGTGATAAAAGAAGGGACCTGCCTCGCCGTGTGACAGCGCGCTATCTAAACACATCTTCAGGCCTCTCACGCTTACAAACTCCAAGGCAGTTCTGCTGCTCAGAGGCAAGCCCTTGCTGCCTGCTGCTCCCCTGTCACAGGCCAGGTCGTTTCCACCACAAAAAATGCTGTATTGGGGATGCTCACACAGCTCCAGGGCTCCACGGGGCATCCGTAGGTCGTAATAAACCCATCTCGTACCCCGACATGTCGCTGCTCCCTCAAGATGATCTGAATCTCCTTCAGAGGGATGCTCACACAGCTCCAGGGCTCCACGGGGTGTCTGTAGGTCATAATAAACCCATCTTGTACCCCAATATGTCACTGCTCCCTCAAGATGATCTGAATCTCTTTCAGAGGGAAGAGTTTTACACTGAAAAAGGGGAGATTTAGACTAGAGACTGGGAAGAACTTGTTTGGTGTGAGGGTGGTGAGAGCCTGGCCCAGGTTGCCCAGAGAAGCTGTGGCTGCCCCATCCCTGGAGGGGTTCAAGTGCAGGTTGGATGTGTGCCCCATCCCTGGAGGGGTTCAAGACTGGGTTGGATGGATCTTTGAACAACCTGGTGTGGTGGGAGGTGTCCCTGCCCAGGGCAGGGGGTGGCACTGGATGGTCTTCAAGATCCCTTCCAACCCAAACCATTATATTATTCTAAGAAAGCCTTATTTTAGCATTTCTACCAAAGGAGCTCCCAGCAATGGCCATCCCTGGTCAATGTGTTACACGCAGTGGGCTTGGGGCTAGCAGGGGCTGGGGACACGGGGCTGTTACAAGCCCAGAGAGGGCTGGATTGATTTTTAAGGAAGAAAGACAAAAAGCAGCAAACAAAAGGGTAAGGCAATAAAAAGCTAAACTTCCTCAGTTTCTTTTGATCTCGGAGAATAACAAAGAGATTGACCTGACATTATAACGCCCCTCGCTCACTCCCTTTGGGTTATGTTTTTATTTCCTGTAACCAGCAATGATCAAAGCCAAGAGCTTCTCCGTCACTGTATATTTTCCTTTTCACTCCAAACACAAGTTGCAAAGGCCACAGCCCTTTCCCTTGGTCCCCTCCTGGACCAGTGCTCTGCTTCAAACAGGGCTGTTTGCCGGGGCAGGAGCTCCCATGGTCCTGGGAAGCCCATCTTCACGCTGCTGAGGTGAAGGTGAGGAAGGTGAGAGGCACCCTCAGCCTTGGGTTGGGGCTGTCAAAACATGTGTCACAGCTTTTACAACTTGAATTGTTGGAGGAGAGTTGGAAATTTAATATTTCAGGCGATGCTGGCTTGAGCAGTTGTCTCTTTGAGGACAAATTGTAAAGGAGATCAGTGACCATGGGGAGGTGGTGAGTGATGTGGAGGCATCAACCTTGGCATCATCACCAGGAGCTGTGACTACAGGTACCAAAGAGACCTTCAGAGAAGAAGAGAGGAAAGTAGCTGAAGGTGTTGAAGGACACAACAGCCTTCTCCGCCTCTTGGGAAAAGGAAAAATCAAACCCAAAGATTTCACAAGCCTCAGTATTTTCTAAATAGACATGATTATCTTGTCTCAGAAGCAATGTTAGAGAAGCAGCAAAGATATGGTATGCAAGATAAATAGGTGATAAACACATGCCAAGCAAAACATGATTTGTAGGCTCTTTAAATTCAGGAAGCATTGATATTAATTTGGCAGATAAGTCTTTCAGATTGTGGTTATGGAGCTGCAAAGGTGATTATTAGCAATAGTGTGTATCTCTTCTCTTACTTGCCCGGGACCAGATGTTGGGTAGAACTGGAAAGAACCTATTCATCAAGTAAGGTAGAAGCAGTGGGGATGGCAGGAGCTGGCCTTCAGGAGTTTCCTGGCCACCAAAGACAGCTTGCTCCTCTCTGCTGGGTGTTCCCAGGCAAGGACAAGGTCAGAAAAGGAAGACAGATCCAGTGTTTCACATTGACACCTGGTTCCAGAGAGCTCAGCCCTCACACAACAGATTAGTTTAAGATGAAAAGTGCAATCGTGGCTCATCCTCAGTGCGTTTTCCAGGGAGCTGCAGTGATGGATGAGAGATTCAGGGAAGGAAGAGCCTTCCAGGGCTCTCCCCTGATCTCCAGAGTTGGCACAGGAGCAGGTTTCATGGCCAACTCAAGGATTTTCCAAGAAAAACTCACCCTGGCAAGCAAGAAGGGCTGGAGCTAAAAGGATGCTTGTTTCTGTCATCCTCACAAATGAAGTTTAAGCGCTGGAACGCTGCTGGAATAAAACAGGGGGTTGGCAGCAAAATGTTCACATTGGATCGATATTTGACCAAAAAAAAAAAAGAAAATTTGCAAGTGGTTGAGCTCTATTTAAGTGATTATTTAATCAAGTCATATTTAGGCTGCCTGACTGAATAATCCTGCAAATACAGACAAAAAGTAACGTTGTTTTTAAAACTTAAACAAGAAAAAAACCCCACTGAGAACATCTGCTCATCAGCTGCAGCGTGTGTTCCGTGCAGTTAAACCAAAGGCCTGAGAGCAAGTCTGAGGTGTGTGAGCATCCCCAGCCCCAAACGCAGCTGCAGCACCCCATCTAAAAGAGGACACGGAGGTTTAGGCTCCAGGTATCTCCATTCCTCCAGAGAAAACCAAGGGTATAACCCAAGATCTTCCATCTCTCTAAGCCTCGTGACAAACCATTTCTGCTGCCGAGTGGATGCGACTGTGATTAGCACTGAAGGAATGGTGGAAACTACCATCAGACTAGGATAGTGGAATAATTTTACTTATTTAGTGCAAGAAATAGTAGTGGATGCGACTGTGATTAGCACTGAAGGAGATGGTGGAAACTACCACCAGACCAGGATAGTGGAATAATCTTACTTATTTAGTGCAAGAAATAGCATTCATTAAATTATTAGATGTCCTAGAGACAGATACTCCCCCACAGAAGGGTGTACACAGAGCCTATATTATTTTATTTACAGCTTTTCCATCTGAGCTGCTTCCTCCCACAGCATAAAGGAGTATCTCTGGTCCAGGACAGAGCACCCCACACCAACCAGCTGTATTTTTTAGTTTCCTGCCCACACAGTGCTGCAGGGAAGCCAAGCATCCACGGAAAGGACCAGAGGTGGCCAGTCCTTCCCACCTCACTCTGGGTTTAGACCCCTCCTTAGCGTTATATGGGAATAGCAAGGGTTTTCCTTTCAATACCCCAACACATAGGTTTTCCTCTTCAAAAAATTCAAAATATTAGGGCTGGCCAATGACCACCCGGCAAGAAGAGTAGGGATGTGATAACAGAAAGGGGAGAGGAAGGATTTCAGGTCGGGATCCTGCAAGAGAAAAGACCTTTCCCAGCCCTCTGAGCAAGTCCTGGCATCAGATGAAAGCCGGGGTACGGGGTGCACTGGTGATCCCATCCCTCGCAGGAACGGGAGGATTGAATCAGCACAAGACAAATTCCTGTTTGCAATCAAAGCCAGGGGGCTGCTCTGGAAAAAGGGTTGTTTTTTTTTCCCCTGGAAGATGAAAGAAGGGGTATTCCTGGGAGGGCACGGGTCCTGCTGGCAGGGGGAGCAGCCTGTGCCACGCTGCTGAGAAGGTCTGTCACCACATCTGCTCCAGGCTCCTTTATGGTCCCTACAATTCACACTTCCCAGCTCTCTTTTTGTATATAGAAACTTAAAAAAAAAAAATTATTCCTAAAAAAATGTTTTCTAGAGCTGGTGATGAGCGTTGCTGGTTATCTTGGGGTCATACCACCGAGCCTTGCAGAGAGGATCAGTGAGTGACTCGAGCTAAGAATCCTTAAAATTTCTGGTTTGCTCTTTAGACAAAAATAAAGGTGGGTGCAAATTCTGCAAAATGATGGTGCAAAAGATTTTGCAAATTAAGCCCGTGTGGGAGAGGTAGGGAGGGCTTTCCTTCCACGGTGGAGGGAAGATCAGAGCAAAACCTCCCCCTGCTTCCTCAGACACAGGTGAAAAAGTAGTTCAGATGCTTCCCTGCGCTCAGCTGTGCTCGGGGCAGCATTTCCATGGATCCCATGGGGGCTGGAACAGGCATCATTTCAACCAAGCTCAAGCCAAAGCATCACCCAGCGTCTGGCAGTTCTGCTGTGGCTGGGAGCAGCCCATCTCCCGGGGATGCTGGCCCTCCAGAGCTCAGCAGAGATTTGTTTTCCTGCCTGCATCCAGCCTGGATGAAGTCCAGGGAGCAGGAGGGCAATAGCAGCTTGCAGAGCATCCTGTCAGGATGTGGGTTTTCCTCTTTGGGAAGAAATTCTGCTCTTTGATCTGCTCCACCTTAGAGAAGGAAAAGGCAATTTTCATCTCAGCTCTGAGAAAGTTCAATCACAGCGTGGAAATATGAAATACAAGTAAATTATTATAAGGAAGAATAAGGCAGAAGTTGACAAACACTGACTCCATCCACACACGTGCACATACATCATCAGCCCCTTGATTTCATTGGTTATAATTAGCGCTACCAATTTCCATTCTCTTTTGATCAAAGTGTCCCGTTTCTCTCTGTCCAAAGCCCTCTTTTTGATCTTTGGTCTTCAACTTTGATTGAAAGCTTTAGTGAAGGAAATTCCTCGGTGAGTTCAGCACTTGGCACCCCAAGCCCTGAACCAGGCACCTCGTAAACAGAAGAATTCCTCTTAGTGGACGTGACAAAGGTCCCATTAAGCAGCAGATGTTAACACCAGCTCAGGAGCACCTTTGACACTTGGTTTCAGCCACTTCAGGCCATAAGTTAGATGGGTTGTCACCCCTCATTGAGAGTGGGAGGACAGACATCCCAGAGGAAGGGCAGCAGCTGCCCATGGCCACACGATGGGACAGCCACCCCCCTGTCCCCTGCCAGCATGGACCATTAGACCACTGTTACTCTGTATTTTTTTTTTTTGATTGCCAACATATTTGCAGGCAGACCTGTCCCCTGCCAGCATGGACCATTAGACCACTGTTACTCTGATTGCCAACAAATTTGCAGGCAGTTTATTTATACAAAGACAGAATTCATAAAATATTATAAAAGCAATTATTTATGCAAAGACCGAATATGATAAGAGGCAATCTTTATAAAGCTAAAGCATTTTAAAAATTATTATTATAGGATATTTCTTGGGCTTATGTTTAGTGCTTGCAAAGAATGGCAGAGTAACAGCTCTGTCCCGGTCCATCCCTGGGGTGGAAGAAGAGGGTGATGGTATTTAATGGTGCTATAGGGCAGGTCTGGATGCGTTCTGTGGATCCTGCTGGCAGAGGCAGCCACAAAAGTATGAAAAAAGAAGGAATAATAAGGAAGAAATTCCACTGCCTGGCTTGTCCTGCGCTACTCAGACTAGAATGGCTCACATGTGCCATCTAGTGATGCTGATATTTCATATATCAGGAGTTAAATACCAAAAATACTCAGGGAGGTTTGAGGGCCTGTAGCCACGACGATGGCCACCAGCAAAGCTGGGCAGGCACAGGGTGCTGATGGCCCCCAGTTTGGGCTTAGGGGTGATATGAACCCAAACCCAAAAAATAGGCATAGGGGCAGCATGAACCCAGATCCAAAAAAAACCAAACCTAGACCCCCCAAAAAACCCCAAAACCAAGTTTCCCAAATAAAGGAGCAAGGCTTGAGTTCAAATCCATACATTCTTTCACGCAACTGTACAAAAATACACTTGGCAAAACTAGAATAAGAACTAAATAATATAACTATTCCATAACTAGAATAACTAAAGACTGAAGAGCACAGAAGGCACCAATGCTTAAATCTGATGGAAAAAACAAGATTTTTTTTAAAAAATATGTTAATGGGAGATGTTCTGGGCTCATTACCCAGGGGCAGGACGTACAGGCAGATCAAAGCCTGTGTAGGATTTATAAGGGCAAAGTAACAAAGGCAGCAAACGGATGGCAGACACTGGGATTACCATCCTAATTACTGGAAGCGGGTTGGAAGGGCACAGACCGGAGGAGGATGTGGGAATAACCATCAAAGCAAAAAATGGAAATACCTTGTGCCAATACCCTTAACTGCTGCCTTTGTCCCTCGGATGTGGAACGAGTTTGGGCTGGGGAGAAGATGGGCAGGGAGACACCATGGAGCCAACAGCCTTCTCCTGCACGGACAGGCTCCAGACCATTGGATGCGGTGGCAGTGAGGGCTGAAGAACCACAGGAGCCCTTGCTAAGTGCTGACAAAGAAGTGCTTCCTCAAGAGCTTATTAAAAACCCATGGGGTGAGCAGTGAGCTCCAGAGTGGCTAACAGCAGAGAAAACGAGCCAAGAGTCATAGAACCATACAATGGTTTGGGTTGGAAGGGGCCTTCAAGAACACCCAGTGCCACCCCCTGCCCTGGGCAGGGACACCTCCCACCAGCCCAGGTTGCTCCAAGCCCCCTCCAACCTGCCCTTGAACCCCTCCAGGGATGGGGCAGCCACAGCTTCTCTGGGCAACCTGGGCCAGGCTCTCACCACCCTCACACCAAACAAGTTCTTCCCCACAGCTCAGCTCAATCTTCCCTCTTCCTCTTTACAACCCTTCTCTCTCATCCCACGGCTCCCCTCCCTGATCCAGAGTCCCTCCCCATCTCTCCTGGAGCCCCTTGAGGGACTGGAAGGGGCTCCAAGGTCTCCCCAGAGCCTTCTTTTCTCCAGGCTGAACTTCCCCAACTCTCTCAGCCCCCCCTCCCAGCAGAGGTAAAGAAAATCAGGGCAGAGTGTTACTTCCAGTGCATTTTTGGGTGGATATGAGAGGGATGCACATCCAGCTGCCACCTTGGGAGGTTTGCTCCAACCTGAATCTGTGACCAGACTGGGCTCTGCCACTTGGGACGGTAAAGCTGTGCCAGTGGGGAGAGTGCCAGAGAGGGACAGGGACCAAGCTGCAGCCCAGGCCTCCTCTAATCCCAAAAACTCATTAAAGCCGTGACACAAGCACTTTGTCTGGGTCAGATCTGTCCAAACAAGTTTCCGTATTTACCTATAACTGCTCTTTCATGCTCCCATTTACCCTCCTTTACTGCAGGATATTTTCCTCCTGCACAATTACACCTCTCTCAGGATTGTTGGAGCCCACCTACAATTCCAAGAAATACCTTCTCAAGGCACATGGGAAGAACAGGTCAAGGCTTTCCTTCCCAAAGGCTTTCACTGCAGTGAAATTTTTGCCTCTGAAGGAGGAGAGCTGCTCTCTCACGTGTCGGGGTTGGCTCTTGGGGACGTGACCTAACTTCTCCCTTGGCTGTTTGGAGCCCTGCAGACCTTCCACAGGACCTGGAAGACACCTCCAGATTCTTCCTAAGCCCTTTAACCCCCTGCTTCTTCAGTAAAAAGATGAATAGTTCGACTCACTTTCAACCCCCAAATGATTGCCCTTTTCCCTGAAACAACTGAAGATGTTATCTCTCATTTCCCTATACACCTACTCCCCTATTTCTTTAAGTTTATCCCTGAAAGCCCTGAATTCTTCTTGCCCACTTTCCATGGCCTGCAGCTTTTCTTTTAACATCATTAAGAGCATTGTTTCTGGCAAGACATTAAGGTGCTCATCACTTGCCAACCTGAAAGGCGTAAACACCCCATTTGCATTTGTATTTTGATAGTCCCTCCGTCTCTGCTGCCATGGTGTCTCGCCCCCCTCTGAAAAGCCTGGCTGTCTCCATCCTCTTGGCCCAGGTTGGGCTCCTTCACCCAAGCTTGGATCACACCTTTCCTCTTTCCTCCTGAGGTGACTCCAACCATGATGGTCACCCACTCAGTGCAGCAACGGGGGACATTGCTTGGCTCGGACATCAGCTCTCTTCTGCCTCAGGTGTTTTCTCCTGCAAAAAAACCTCATCTCCTGGTGGAGAGCTTGGAGTTCCTGTAAAATTACAAGTTTAGGGGGGCCTTGGCAGGCTGCTCACAAGCTCAGAGGTAGTTTCTCTTTCATTTTGTGTGTTCCGATGAAATCACATTACTCGTTTCCAGCAGTGGCTGGTGTTCCTCAGAGAGCTGTGCTGCAGGGTGCCTTCAGCATCACTCTGAGTTAACTGCACGGTTTTAAATACATCAAATGCCATTGTTACAACCTGGCATGGCCTGACTGGCTCCACATCCACCAACACCTTCCACTTGTAGAGTGAAAGCTCAGAGGTAGTTTCTCTTTCATTTTGTGTGTTCCGATGAAATCACATTACTCGTTTCCAGCAGTGGCTGGTGTTCCTCAGAGAGCTGTGCTGCAGGGTGCCTTCAGCATCACTCTGAGTTAACTGCACGGTTTTAAATACATCAAATGCCATTGTTACAACCTGGCATGGCCTGACTGGCTCCACATCCACCAACACCTTCCACTTGTAGAGTGAAGTATTGCTTGAATCTCCTCAAACACAGGCTGTGTTTCTACAGAGCTTCAGCTCCAGTGGAGCTGTTGTCCATTCCCTTTTTCCTCCACTGAGTTCCAAGCTTCCCCCTGCACCTCCAGCTGTCCCCTCCCTGGTGTCCACCACAGCAGAGACAAAAACCTTAGTCTGTTGCCGAGTTACAGAAAATGCTTCAATTTGGACAAAACCAGACCTCCCCTGGAGTGTGAAATAGGACAAAGTGAGGATGGCTCCCAGAACTCATGATATTTTTAACACACCAGATTTTATTGGGTCTTGTACCCTTTTACATCAATTTCAGGACTCCAGCAAGAGGATTTGAACTGTAAAATGTAGGAATGTGATCAAGAGCAGCCAGAAAATATGAGCAAAGCTCTCAAAAAATTTTGGCCAATGCTGTATATCCTGCCAATTAACGGCTTCTTACACTCTGGGGAGAAAATATCACTTGGTTTTAGCTTTCCTGCATCCCTTGGGGAGACGGGTTGTCATAGCTCTCCTTTGAGTTCTCAGGAGGTGGAGGATCAGGTTTTAGCTTTCCTGCATCCCTTGGGGAGATGGGTTGTCATAGCTCTCCTTCAACGAGTTCTCAGAAGATGGAGGCACGAGTTAAAGAAATTAGTTCATTCCCATTTTAGGGCCAGTCAGATTGGCACTGCCAGCTGCCCACATTTGATGGGTATCCCTGTAGCTGCTCCAAGTTCACTCTCCTAACTCAGAGATGGCAAGTTAGAAATTTCCCCAAGGAGTAGGACTCACATTCACCACTTCCCAAGCCACGGATGGCATTTCCCAGGCTGCAAACTCTCCCTTGCCTGAGTCTGCAGCGCGCAGGGCAGCCAGGAGGAGACAGATTACATTCACTTTTCTTGTTTTCTTAATATTACTGTGCAAAAGGCACCTTCTGAAGCTGGTTTTGGAGCCTTCCTGGAAGGTGCCCCGTTCACAGGCTCCTGCAGATCATCTGCAGCAGCGACCCGGCCGTCGGTACGTCCAGGGCACACACGTGACGCTTTGAACCCCAAAGTGAAAACGGGCTGTGAACTTTCCCAGCGCAGATCACACACAAGGCATTAACGTTTGGGTCTTCTTTGAAGCCAAGTTTGACCTAGTTTAGGTCTTCCTTTCTCTTTCTTTTAGTTCCCTGGGCCTAAACGAGCTCTCGTGGAGCAGCTTGGTGATTTGGAGGTCACCCTCTTCCTCCCATCCCACCATCCTTTCCATCCAGCTCAAAGCCTCAAGCCATGGGGCTGGCTCTGCTTCATCTTCTGCCCTGACTCCTCACAGCTCTGCCTACACTCAGCAGTCTCCAAGCCAGAGCCTGTGTCATGAACATAGCCGAGGCTGAGACCAAGCAGCTGAAGGACTGGCAAAAACCACCCCAAAATGCCCCAAAACCTCTACAGAGCTGCACGATCAGCAGAGCATCAAAGTGAAGGTGCAGAGCACTGCTGTGTGTGGAGCCTCTCGGGCCCAAGTAGGTCACAGGAGAAATAACACCAGTTTTTCCCCTTCTCAAAAGAAGAATCTTGCCCTTTTTATGTGGGCAGGGAAGGCAGGATGGAAGCTGCTGCTGCTGCAGAGCCCTGCGTCCTGTGACAGCTTGTGTGAAAGTCACATTCACAACCGCTTTCAGGAACAGTGTCATTTTAAAACAGATAAAAGCTTTTATGGCAAGGGGTTGGGATTTCTTGGTTTGTCTTTTTTTTTTTTTTTAAATCCAGACTAAGCAAAAATAACTTGTTTTAATGCTGGCTGTTGAGTGGGTTTCTTCATAAAAAGTAGAGTTCCCTTTCCAGCCCCCAAACAAAACTGTTGCATTGGTGAATGGAGATCTATTTTTTTTTCTCCCCG
The DNA here is from genome assembly GCF_001431845.1 of Calidris pugnax. Classification (NCBI taxonomy): domain Eukaryota; kingdom Metazoa; phylum Chordata; class Aves; order Charadriiformes; family Scolopacidae; genus Calidris; species Calidris pugnax. Next base: position 16,743,324 of record NW_015090893.1, on the reverse strand, counting down.
AGTTGGGCTGATGGTCCCACAAGATTTAAAGGCCATTTCATTCAGCCTCTCAGAAAAAAAAAAAAAGAGACTTAGTGGCAGATTTTTGCCCAGCCTGCCAAGTTTCCCTAGTCTCATACAGACCCACAAACATCCTTTAATACCTCTGAAATAGGGGAGAAATCAAACACAAAATCCTACTCCTTCACCATATTAAAAAGGAATACTTTTTAAGTTTTTAACCTTTTAAGGAAGACTAAGAGAGTCTCCTCCTGACTCTTTGCTGGCCTCAACCATCAGTTGAGCTCATCTGTGACAGGGACAGCCCAGGCTGTAAGTGTGACACCTTATGGAGGGTGGCTCCTGAACAGGGACACCAACAAGCTGTGGCAAGATGCCCCCATATTGCCCCCCAGCAGGACCACCAGTGTTAGTTATTTGCTTGCCTCTTTTTTTTTTTTAATTTTCTTCTAAATAGGAGCAAAATTAATTCCATACTGACAGCTGAAGCGCACGCAGCTACTTCTGACACTGTTAAAAACTAATCTTGCAGTTCTTTGAACATTCGCCTGGCATCTTCCTGAAGCACTTGACCTACATCTTCTACTCTTCCTTCTACTTCTGTAAATTTAAATTAACTGCTTAAAGGAGTTACCTGTTTTTCTGCACTGAACGATAATCCAGTCGCTAATGATATGGAGAAAAGCCTCACAGATCAATCGTGTTTTCAGTCTGTGACATCTACACCACATCCCTTATTTATGTAGCAAATCCCTTTCTCCCTTTAAACTCGCTCATGAATTGATGAGGCCCTTTTATACTATTTTAGTCAGATCGGATATTTTAACTGAAACTTAACTGGTACATGGCTTTTGCAGGCTGTAGGAGCTAATGAGCCATTTCCACTTGATTTGATCAAGAAATAATCCAGCAGAGCTGGACACAACCACAGTCTTTGCAGAAGGCTCCTTCACCCGACTCAAAACACATCTAACAGGAAGACATGTAGGTCCCATCACCCTTTTCTGGAGCATCATGTGCTTTGTAACAGATGGCAAGAGCTACCAGCTCACAGCACAACTTCTGGTGAGCCATTTACCTTATTTCTCCAGGCAGCACCTACCAAGGGGGCACTTCCAAGTGCCAGGTGGTTCAGTTCCTCCACACACATGACAGTCTCAGACGGGAAGAGGTACAGAGCGAAAGACCAGCCACCACTACAAAGGGACTTGCATCGTTTTGATCTTTGCAGCATTCATCAATGGGGGAAGAACAACCCTTTTTCATGAGGTCTTTACCCTAGACAAAGCTCCATGGTTTGTGTCCAAGGGTGGCACTGAGTACCAATCCCACCACCACCTCCTGGGCTGCCCCTTCACCCCTTGATCCCAAACATGCCCACGACAGCCAGGGAGGAGCAAGGCTTTGAGCTCCAAGCAGTAGATGTGGGTCTCTGATACCCTTCTCAGCAGCATCATCATCACGAGATGCTGCCTGGTGTGGTCACCTACCAGTGACAACCACTGGGCATCACTAAAATATGCAGTGGCACCATTGCAAAACCTACTTCCCACATGTCCTGGGCAGAGACCAACCTTTTACAGCCTCCCAAGGCAGGAGTCTACTGGTGTGACCGCTGTGGTCTGTCCCATGCTTGTTTACCCCGTTACAAGTAGGCGGTTTACATTAATGGTGTGCATGGCCTTAAATGCCCATGTGTGTTACAGAAACACTTGGGCTAATTAGTAAAATCCACATCAGAAAGTGCAAGTTCCTGCTGCCCCTCCCGTTTCATTATGAATACAAGATCAAGAGGTTAAAGACCAGCCTTTCAAAGGTGACCAACACTTAAATGCCTTGGCAGCACAGCCCCGAGCAGTCAGCGTGAGGCCGGGCTGTGCCTGTGTTGGAGCCAGGATCCTCTTGGGAAGACATCTGCTGCAAATACTCTTGGGTTTTTTTTCCTTACAGACACAAATCTGTAGCCCCCTTTGCTGATACACAGAGAGGTAACCTTAGAAGGGAGCAGAACAAGGCCACAGTCTGTGAAAATCAGATTTGATCTTCTGAATACACCCAAGAAACACAATCCATTTCCACTACTTGAATAGTCATACTCAAAGCTCAGCCAGGGCCAGAGGAGGATATTTGGAACAAGAAGGGTATGATCTTTTTAAGGTGTTTGCACCAAGATACTCCCACAGGATGGAAACATGTGACACCACAAAAGCCATGAGGTGCCCTTATTTACAGTGGAAGAACTATTCCCATGAGAAGACCGTAGGTGTGCCCATTGCTCAGCCCAGGCATGTCCTCTAGGTCAAGCAGTGGGTGTCGTTCCCTGTCCAGTAAAGGAATCCTGTGTTCACACCAGCCTCTAGCTGGCAATTCTGCCTGTCCCATCAACTGACCGCCTACAGAGAGAAATTAAATCTTTATCAATAGCAGAGTGACACTTTGGGATCCTACTCTCACATACCCAGGCAGCAGAGAATTTGTGCAGCTCTGGTTTTGCAGACAGAAGTAGGAGGCTGGATTTAGCTGAACAAGCCCTTTGCTCCTCCGCAAGAGAATTTTCACATGAAGTTGATCATGTTGGCTTAAACTCAAGGTACAGTGCGGTTATGCTGGTGTGGTGATCACCTCCTTGCCAGGTTACTGGGCATTCAGGGTCTTGGAGAAGGGAGCAAAGCTACCCACTATTTCCAAAAGAAAAAAAAATAAATGTAAAGGGTCATTTAATTTTGATATTTAAATATTTAGTTTCAAGAGAGATGCATTCGGACTCCTAGAGAATTGGTTTTAAACTGTGCAATTTGCCCTGTCTGTGAAAGGACTTTGGATCTGTTGCCCAGCAGGACAGATGACCTCTGTTCTGTCCATCCCAATCCCCTCACCAGAACCCAGGAGCTTCCACGGACACTGGTGCAGAATCAGCATCCCTTGGTGGGTAATCCAGAGACCCCGACATTTCATACGTTCAGTGGCCAGACAATTAGCTTGATCTTCATCTGTGTGTTCATTAAAGCTTGTAAGTACAGCTGGACACTGGATAGAGCACAGGAGTGGACATGACCATCTTTTTAAAGTTATTTTCCTTCCGAGGGATCCTTTCACAGGTATCCTTAAAAATTACATTCAGGTAATTTTCAATAAGACCTCTATAAATTCCCTGATTACTTGCTCTTTGCTGACTTTCTCACTGCCAATAATTACCGTGGTTTGCCCGTCTCCCAGCAGAACCTTTCTTACTTTCCTAATTAAAATTCCTTTGTGGCCACCATCTAAGAACTCGTAATCCCCAAAAAACTCAAGCCATTGCACAAACCTGATCCAACTCATACCTAACGTAAGCCCATTGCAACGGAGTCAACAGTTACGCCCAAAACCAAAGAACCAAAGCCTGTGAAGATCTCCTGGGCTCCTCCAGCCTGCCTTTCTCCCACTGGGACCGCTCTCTACCAAACCTCCCTCCAATTTGTAGCAATGTAGTTTTCAAGATCTCATTTCCAAGAGCACATCCTGATATTTCATCTGCGTTTTGCTTCTCCGCACCCTTAACTGCAGCTCCACACACCCCACTAATGAATGGTGGCGTGTCCCCAGTGCTGAACCCCTTCAGCATCACAAGCTGTGACCACCTTAAGCATCACTTGGCTATGCTTACCCTATTCTGCTGGTTTAACCTTTCTTCTCCAACACCCCACATATTTTTGCCCTTCTCACAACGCTTAATTAGCTGAGGAAAAAAAAAAAAACAACACAAAACACCCAAACCCCAGTGATGCCCAAACCTGAACACAGCCACTGGTGAGGAATATGTAACATCATGTGGTAGTGGGTAATACCATGAAAATGCCCATTTGTCTGGGTAACTGAGATTCATTCCAAAATCACGCCTAACATGGAAACTAACACACCACCCTAATGCCAATTACCAGCTTCAAAGGCAGCAGCACAGACTAATGCTGTAGACAGATAATATCAGACATCCCTTATATTAAAGCAAACACGAATGGTTTAATTTCATTTCAGATTCACCTGGAAAATTCTGGCTCTCATCCTTATTGTGCTGGTCCCCGTGTGTCATGGGAATGGCATCAGCCCTGTTCACCCATCCTGCCTCCATCCTAGGTGCCACCAGGACCTGTTAGCACCACACCTTGGGCTAACAGTCCGGTCCGTTCAACACAAAATACTCTAAGGGCAGTTACTGGGTATATTAAGGTGAAAATAAGACTCTTGAAGAAGACTTAATCGTTAACTTTGGGCATTTAAAAAGACAAACCAGTCTCTCACCCAAGTTACAATGGGGTTCTCATCTCATTGGCACTTAAAGTGATTTGGGTTGTACAGAAAAGTTGCAATATACCTTCTGATTCAACCCATTTTCAACAGGGCATTTTTCAGCTGATTCAACCCATTTTCAACAGGGCATTTTATTTTTCACTTTAGTACCATTTTGCTAGCTCTCAGGAAGTTCTAACTGGCTTGTTCCATGGAATAACATGTTGCAACACATGCTGGTTGCATCTACACTGGCCAAACCATGAGGGTCCTGTTGGAGAAACCACTCAGGTCAACGGGAATTGACGGGTTCAGGTCTGAACCAACACCAGCTGTTTGTCCAAGCTTTTCTGTTGGCCTGGCTCATTTCAAGAATTAACTCACATTTCCTCTCCCCACTGTCTGAAGATCTGCTCTTCTCACAACTGTTGGTGTTTCTGGATCTTTCCTTTCTGTGAAGAAAACGGGGAACCATCCTCAGCCCTAATCCCAACCAATGTCCCACGATGAGTTACACGTGATGAAAGAAGGCTGATGAAGAACAGACAGACCGTGCAGGAGTCCTGCTCCGCACAGATTGTGTGGAAACACAAGGAGTTACTCTAGTGCAGTTGAAAGAGAATATCTGCATAATGCATATTTACCTTTAATTGCCAAGAAGAAATTCCATGAATGTTTTTTATGTGCCTTTTCCAAGGTTCCTGGCTGGAGTTCTTTACAAAGTGACGGTGGGTCTTTCAGCACAATCTTGCACATCTGGTTTCATTCATTAAACAGTTTGTTTCCTCATCAGGTAACAACAAACCTGGCAGTGACATATCTGGGCAGAGCAAGAGCAAAGCCAAGCCACCAGCAAAGCTACTGCAGTTTGATGTTGGGTCTGGACCCGACAAAGTATTCCACGGGCTTTTCTCCTCTTTCTCGGGTAGGAATTCATCACCCTGTGTGACAGCAGCCATTGCAGCATCTCCAGCACCTGAGATCTGATGAGTGGCTGCAAATTCATGGGCAACTCCAAGGGAATGTGGGCAGAGGGGCAATAACTCCATAAACTCATGCACCAGCCATGCAGCTCCTCACTGCCAGAAACTCTTATGCAGTGGTGATGAAAGCAGCTGCAGAGCTATAAAAACATTATAAGGCTTTATATAAAGTGCTGCAAAAATGTAGTCTTGTTTATATTCTCTCCCGATGCATCCCATAGAATTCTACAGGACTAAATAATCCATATTCATACAATGGTTATAAAGTCAGCAGAAACTTTGTAGTCATAATAAATTCCACAATTTCCTTCAAAATTTGTATGTCAGAGAGACTCTCGGGGGTTTGGGCTGTACATTAGGAGTGGCCAAAGTCTCTGGGTGCCTCTTTTCACGGGATATAGATCTTGAGCTCTAAGGGCTCTCTAGCAATTCCCTCTGCTCACATGGAGAGGCATTTGCTGTCGTATGGAGTCAGCACCAGGTCTGCACTTCACTCAAATCCCCCTTAAACTGTGTGAAGAAATGGGTATTGCTCAGGACTTTGGCAAAGCAGCAAGTTCTGTTCTGACAAATAAAAGCTGCTAATTGCTCAGGCACGTCCAACTTTTTTTTTTTTTTTAAAAAACAAATGGTTAGCGCTTCTTGTTTGTAAAGATTGAGAATTAATGCAGGCAGGGTTACGGTCAGGAGCACCAGGAGGAGGTGGTTTGGTGATAAATAGAAAAGTGAGTGAATTCAGCTGCTTGGAGTAAGTGTGGAATGAGCGATTTCTGTACGGACCCACCTCAGAAGTAGATAAACTCCATTTATCTCCGTTCCCCTGCGTCTCTGGTACCCACAGCCTGGGATCAAGCATCCTCTGGGCTGTGGGACTCCTTTGCTGTCGTATGGAGTCAGCACCAGGTCTGCACTTCACTTAAATCCCCCTTAAACTGTGTGAAGAAATGGGTATTGCTCAGGACTTTGGCAAAGCAGCAAGTTCTGTTCTGACAAATAAAAGCTGCTAATTGCTCAGGCACGTCCAAGGCATCGCCCCTGGAATAACCAGTGACCGTTTCCCCTCATCACCCAAACTGTGAATTGCTATTTCCATCAATAACCCAATTTCTTTCCATCAGTTCCACAGCTGTTTGCACCAGCTTCATCCAACTATTTTGGCTGGAGTTTTTAGAGGGCCCTCAAGGAATTACACAGCTTTATCCCTTGGACTTGTTCTAGGCGAGATGCACAAGGGGAGCATTTCCATTATGGGGAGCTCACTCCGTTAAATCCCCACAAAATACCAAGCCTAAATGTATAAATCCACCACTGGGAATAGTCACGGAGACAGCAAATTGTAATCCTGAATTTCAGGGTACGAGGGAAATGCCCATTTTCAGCTCATTGCACTGAAATTTGTATCAGATGCTGAAACTGAGAAATACCTCTTCAAGAGGGAGCAGAAGTTCATCATGTAAAATACTCATCCAGTGGGAAACAAAGTGAGTTTACAACCTGAAGATGCCCATAAGTTGCTCAGAAAGGTGCAGAAATACATCATTCACAGAACCAATTTAGCAGACAGTGTGGAATAAGGAATATCTCACCAAAAATTGTTAGGACCTGAATAAGCTGCCCATTTTTGGGCACGTTGGACATCCAGCAGAGACATGCCCCAGCACCACAAAGCCCTGCCTGGTCTCACAGCAGCCCAGGCAGTGATCCTGCCCAGGACTGCTGCTGGCCAAGCACCCCACTTTCTCTCCTCCCTCTCCTCTTGTTTAATTTCCCAGTAAATTGTGGGAAGTCTCCATTAAAACAGATCAAGTCCATGCAGATTGTTTTTAAAGAAATATCTTGGCAAAAAGCTGGACGGCAGCTTAATTGATGGGCAGGGATTTGCTTGGTATAAAAACTCTATCTCCAAGGTTGGGGGATGACGGAGGGGTTGGGTTCCCCCCCTCTTTCGCAAGTGCTGTGGCAAGAGAACTGTCTAAAAACATGACAATAAAGGAGTTTTGATTTATTTTCCTATTTTTTTTGAGTTTTCAGAGATCAGTGGGGAGAGCAGACTGGGGTTTTCACCCCGCTTTTGGTTTTTTCCCTTGGTCCTGACTGCTGCACAGTGTTTAGGATGATCCAAACTGAAAAGTCATATTTCTGTCACCCGGTCACAGAAAGCAGCCCCCTGTGCTCCCAGCCTCAAACAGGTCACAGCGAAACACATCTCTTTGCACAGTTTGTGACAAAGGTTTGTTACATGAGCTCTTAAGCACATTAGAACATTTTGCCTTCACCCATCTCAGCAGCAGTTGCCTTATTTTTATTTTCCCATCCCAAAATTCTACCAATTATTTTTAAAACAGAAGATGAGCCCAATTAGGAGAATGAGAAAGGAGGAACCCAAGGACTGACACATACGAGTTTGACCCACACTGTCAGAACTTGCATTTAATGGGTTTAGGTCCATTACCCATTTGTGCAAGTCCTGAGCCCTGTGCTCCATCTCTCCAGGAGAGGTACCACAGCTCTGCGGTAACGAGATGGCAACTGAAACCAAGCCAAAGCCCCAAACTTCCTTTCACAAAAGATATAAGAAAAACGGATTCTACAGAACACCTGTGTAAAAATACAATTCCCCCTTCCCTTTGCTTTTCTCACGGGGAGCGAAGGCGAAATTTACGTCCTCGTTTCTCTGTAGATGAACTTAAAACACAGCAGCGAGAAGAATCAGAAAGTTGGACAGAGTAAGTGTCCAATTCTTCTTTTGGACAAAGTCAGCAGAAAAGGTAAGTGGATTTTTCCCCATGCACTACCCATGGTTTATTATGCTGGGCGTAAAGGATTGCTACAGAGGGAGATCAAAGCCCGACGCGTTACACAGAGACAGCAGCTGAAGGTTTACTGTACCTGCCATGAGCTGCAAAACCAAGTTCCTGTGGTCAGTGAAGACCTCATGACCTCTCACAAGAGTTTAACCGCAGCATCCTGGTCAAATACCAATAAGTTAATTACGTTTTGGCTTTAAGCATCCTCTGCTGTGTGAACGGACTGAGGGAACCTCTCCTGCCGGGTCCGGAGAGCCCCACCAACCCTTGTCAGCACTTGCATTTCAGTGGGGAGGCATCTGATTTTGGCTGATAAGGAGCTATTTAGGTGTTTTAAAGTAACCTCTAAATACCTTTAGGTAGATTTGGACTTTAGAAGAATAGAGTTGCTGTTGAGGATCAATTCTCAACTACTTGGTGAGCAGATTTCCCCTTCCATGCCCCGATACCCAGAGCGCTGAGGATCGTACCTGTAGATGAACTGACCTTTATGTGCTGCCTCTTAATCAGGACTGAGCTTGCTAAATATTTTAATTGGTAACACCCCAAAAGCAGGTTTCCTGGATACAGCCGCATGCTTTTTTTTTAAGTGCATCAATAAAGGGAAAACGAATGGCGAGTTCTTCCTTTGAAGCTGAGATTTGAAGGTGAATAAATATGGATGTGCTATCAGTGCTGTTAAGAAGCACATTCTACATTCCTCCCAAATGCCATGGCAATGGTACAAAAAAAGGGGCCTCCTCCATTCTCAAGGTCCACATCTCATCCCCTCCCCGTGCCGATGCTCAGAACCTTCACCAGGGAGAGGACAGGAGGTGACCCTGGTGAAGCCAACAGCTTCACCACCCGTTTCCATGGGGTTTTAATTCCACCAGCGTGCTGCAAAGCCTCAGTGCTGACAGCACGACACGAAGTTAGTCAAGGCCAAACGTTTTCTTTTATTGGCACACATCTCACCCTGGCTGAAGAGAAATTCTACGTCTATCCCGGGGAAAAGAACTGGCATTTAGTCTTTTGGGCCATTCTTAAGACAGCCTCCTAACTATTTACCCAAACCAGGCTCCAGGGAGACACCAGTAACACTCCCATATGAAAGATCTTCACAGAACCATTTACTTCCTCAGTAACTATTTTATGAATTTATTTCCTTTTCCCCCACCATTAAAAATATCCCAGTGCCATAAACGTAAGGCTGCTCCATAGAGAGCTGTACGCTACTATAATCACATTGAATTAAAAATCAATCAATCAATCACAGGTTCCAGCTCTCTGTCCTATAAGTCATATATACAATATAGCACAAAATTCATAAGAGCTAAGCTCTTATAACTTAATTCAAATTTTGACCAGAACTCGTACATTTCCTTGAGTAGTTCCTATCAAATTTTCCTAGGAGTTCAGTAGGTATCTCAAGGGAACTAACTGCCATTTCACTATGCTTCATTAGCTCCAGGTCAGGAATATTAATAACTTTATAAAACGTAAGAAAAACACACAAAAAACCCCAACAGTTAGCTTAATTGGTCTAAAAGCAGTCATTTTCATTTTCTGTTCTTTGTGAGGGTTATGCTCTTTTTTTCAGATGTGGTTACCTTCATTTTTCTTAGAACAGCTCCTCGTTTGCTCTGGTCTCCCCTGCTCACGGGAGAGGCAGATGGATAGAGGAAGGTATCTTTTACATTTAAAAATAGGAAGCTGAAAAAACCCCACATGAAGCTTTCAGTCTTATGGATGAGACACGAGCAGTGGTGTTCTTTGGGGTGGAAAGGCTGTTTTAAGCCAGCCCAGGGCAGCAGAGGGGTCTCTCAATGGGATTTCATGTAGGGATGAGGCTCTCCAGGAGGAGGTGACCTGACCTCATTGCTTTTTCCCTTCCTGGAGCTGAGATCTTCCAGTCCTTCAGCTGCACAGGCAGACATAGGAGAAGTTACAGAGCAAAGCCCAAGCACCTTCCCATTTTCTGGAGGTCTCTCCCACCCTGAGCTTTACACCCAAGGGTGCACAGCCAACGCTGGGGCAGTACAAGGGTGGCTGCAGGAGGTCCCATGGGGACCTCAGCAGGACCAAAGGCTGCCAACTAACATGGACCACATTAGAGAGTCCCATTTCACCTGTTTTTTCCTCTGTTCTTTTATGACTCTGTCCTCTCTTAAGCAAGCAAGAGAGCACCTTGCAAGCAGCTGGGTTCCCCGGTGTCCATGGGAAAGGCTGAGGGAGCTGGATTGCCCAGACCAGGCTTTGTTTTTGTAACAGAGCTGACAGCTATATTCCCTGTTGATGCACACTCCAGGGGCCACCAGTGACTCACAAGCCAAGAAAACTCAAACCAAAGCTGCACACGGGGAAGAAACACCCAGAAGTCACATTATTATGTAAAGCGAGTGGGATCTATAAGGCTGAAAAATCATTTCTGAGAAACCCACAATTCCAGGCGGAGTGCCACAAACCTCGTCCTGCTTATTGTCCCTTCTCAGCCCTGGCAGGGGGAAATTACTGCTTTAATTTATGTGTCCAATGCTTGCCTTCCCTTGTGGAACCAAAAAGCCTTGTAAAATGGAGGTGCTGTGCTGTCACCCCCCAGCTCCTGCACGGGAGCAGCCACGAACACACCACCCACCCGTGGGGCATCACAGGAACCCACCAAGGGCTGTCAAAAATACAGCAAGAGGTAGAGGGGGGAAAATCCCAGGATAAACACACAGCATTGCTCATCCCAAATTTCTAAGCATTAGACAGGAAAGTGAGAGTTGGGCTTTGATCATGAGAAGTGAATGTTTCACGCTGGAGGGGATGGCACGGAGACCTGAGCAGTAAACCAGGGGTGTCTCCGCTCTACATTTCCTTCATGAGCTGAAACAAACCACTAAATAACATAATCACAGCTGTATGATTAACACACACACCCAGCCCCACTGCCTTACTGCCAGAGATTTTTTTTTTTAACTGGTCACAACTCTTTGCTTTCCCACTTTGCAATAGCCTGAGCATCCAGGAGCACAAAACTCTCCCACAAACTTTTCCTCCCGCACTCAAACCCCTTTAAACACAACCCTCTGCTCTTCCAGAGACACCTTACCATGGAAATCCTCCTCATTCCACCAGGCTGAGCTGCTCCCTAACAGGGGAAGGGGGGGAAATCTGCCAGATAAAGCTGCCATCACACCTGCAGGCTTTTAAATTGCAGATTGGCAAAGCCTGTGCCGATAAATAGGAGAAAGGAGTGACCAGGGGGCAAATCCTACAGGAGGGTAATGCAGGACCTGCCCCTACAAGCCAGGAGCAAAATGCCACTAGATGGTGACAGTGCCCACAGAAATTAAACCATCCAGGGGACAACCCTATCTCCAGGACAAAGCCCTCCTGAAATGAAAACTTTTTTTTTTTTTTTTTTTTTTTTAAACAAATGGTTAGCACTTCTTGCTTGTAAAGACTGAGAATCAATGCAGGCAGGGTTACGGTCAGGAGCACCAGGAGGAGGTGGTTTGGTGATAAATAGAAAAGTGAGTGAATTCAGCTGCTTGGAGTAAGTGTGGAATGAGCGATTTCTGTACGGACCCACCTCAGAAGTAGATAAACTCCATTTATCTCCGTTCCCCTGCGTCTCTGGTACCCACAGCCTGGGATGGAGCATCCTCTGGGCTGTGGGACTCACCCGTTGTTCCCTAAATGGAGCTGATAACCTCCCGTGGGGCAATTTAGACTGCTCTGCCCTATGTCCCCAGCACGGGAGGAGCCCATATCTAGAGAACTATTGCCCTCCACCTGCCCTTGGGCTGCTTTTGCGACAAACATTCATGTCTCACCCGTTGTTCCCTAAATGGAGCTGATATCCTCCCGTGGGGCAACTTAGACTGCTCTGCCCCGTGTCCCCAGCACGGGAGGAGCCCACATCTAGAGAACTATTGCCATCCACCTGCCCTTGGGCTGCTTTTGCGACAAACATTCATGTTCCAAAGCAATATTTCAGCAATATTCTGGAAGTCCATTAAATAATGCCAAATTCAGTTAAAACGGGTGGTTGCAAATCCACAAAATCTATTAGCCCCCCCACAGATAAGCAGGAATTGGTTCCTAACTGGTTACCTTGGTTTGCTTCCTGTGCAGACACTTGTGTGAAGGGAGGTTTTATGCTGGAGAAAGGCTCCTTCTCCACTTTCCTGAAGTCAGGGCTGTGTGAGAACGAGGAGGTTCACTTCCCTGTCTCATCAACATTATAAGATGCTGGATTTGTCTGTCGGTTTGTGTTGATCACCTAAATGATGCATGCGAGAAAATGCGAGTTTTTCAGTAAACGAGTAGCAGAGGAGAAACTTTTTCCTGGCATTTAATAATCTTTGTTATCTATCAAATAAAATTAAGGGCTCATTTACATTTGGCTGGTTATCTCGTTACTGCAGTGCTCTCATCCAAAGCACCAGCTAAAACACGAGAAGGAGCCCAACTTGGAAAAAAAAAAAAAAACCCAACCTACAATTCCCAGATTCTTAAAAAAAATCTATATGCATGTTGTGACCTGCTGTTTATTAGACTTGTGCTGGCTCTCGACTTGCTGCACTGCAACACCAGGCAAAGCCAAAGCGATCATCATAATTACCCCAGAGCAGACAGCAAAGTTAAGTTAAATAAAAAGTGAAATGGAGCCACAGCCTGTGATGGAAAGAAGGGGGAACGGCTGGAAAGGAGGGCGAGCTTGCAGAAACAGTGATGAGATTTGCAAAAGTACAGGAAAGACGATATTCTTTCAAAGGTGGAAAGATAAAAACAACCTGTGGGTAATTCTGAAAAATAAGGAGACTATTAACACGTAATTAATATCTGACTTCGGGCTTTGTTTAGCTCCTCCTGGAGGCAGCAGCAAAGTTCTCCTCTCTCCCAAAGTAGCCCCATCGATCAGACTTGGGGGGGTGGGGATTGAGAGTCACATATCGAAGAGCAAACGGAGAGGAGGGGTTGTCCAGCCTAATATCAGCCCAAATCACAAGCAAATCAGATCATTTGGACCATTAGGTGGTTGAGTCACCATCTCTGGATGTGTTTAAGGGACGTTTAGATGGGATACTGAGGGATATGGTGTAGGGGAGGACTATGTAGAGTAGGGTTGATGGTTGGACTCGATGATCCCAAGGGTCTCTTCCAACCTGAATGATTCTATGATTCTATGATTAATATAAACCACGCTCATTTACTCATCCATGGGATGCTGAGGATGCGTGGCCAGTGCTCCCATAGAGAGCGATGGAGTATTTCTGCTGCCCAAGAAAAGAAAATATTTGTAAAAACACCACTTTTCACCTCCCACTTGGCAAACAAGTGTCTGAGGAGCATCTTCAGCAGCCCTTTTCGGGTGATGCTGCAAACGCCCCTGCCCGGCTCCGGTTTTCTGGTCCCTCCAGCAGAGCTCTCACGTAGGAAGGGGCACACCTTCGTCACCGCGCAAACCAAGACATTCCCATCACAAATCCCCTTTGCTTGAAGACGGGACAAATTTTACTCATTTCTAAACAAAGCCTCGTCTCCTGATTCGAAAAGAAGTCATTTCTAAATGGAAAAAAGAAGAAACTACAATGAATTTTTTAACCAAAAAAAAAAAATCAGGTTTCGTTTTTACAGTGAGCGTGAAATACCCAATTCTGATGGTTTTCACTTTTATTATACATTGCGTTTATTTGCACAGCTCTTCTCTTACGCAGGCCAGTAAGTGACTGGAAAGTCAGGTTTTTACCTCTTCCATGACCATACAACCCCTGAGAGCAGAAGCTGCCAATGCCCCTGGTTAGACTGGGGTCCCCTCCCTGGCATTAACTGGGAGCCCCAGAGCTCTCCCAGTGGACGTGGGGACATCTGACATGGAGGGGACCCCGTGCAGGGATGGAGAGAGCCCCCGAGGGTGCAGGGTGTCCCTGGCTGCCAACGTTTCCTCTGCTGGAACCACGGGCCCGGCCGTGGACAGCACAGCGATGGAAAAAATGCTATGTTGGACGGTACAAATTTAAAAATCTCCCTTCTCAAAGTGATGCTTCAGCTTTTTCATGGGTGTACAGTTATTTTTCTGAAAAATGGAGGCCAAGATCCTGCTTGTGTATGCAACCACCACGCTCTCACCTTAGAAACAAAGGAGAGAAACAAAGCAAAGAAATTCAGACAGAAAAGAAAGTTGTTTTGTGTTCCCATCACAGGGCCTCAGCGGGGGCAGGAGGGTGTTTCTCTGCTGTAATATTTCTGTTGTGGTGCCAGCCCGAGGAACGCGGTGGGGCCGGGAGCTGGGTGAGGGACACACATCCTCACCAGGCTTTCCTGGGCAGAGCTCTCCAAATCTACGAGCTTCTGCAGCTCGTAGACCCCAACACGTGGTCTGATGGTGAGAGGTGACACCTCAGCTTGCCAACCGTCCCCACCAAACCTCACAGCAGCTTTAAAAACCAGATGGGAGAACATCATACCAGTTTACAGATGGGTAATTAGTGCTTGGGGTCAATGCCTTGTGGTCCTTCTTGGAGAAGGTTGGTGAGCATGGTATCAGGCCAGCTTGGGGCCAAGTAGACACCTCATGGAGACAACCAGAGATTTGGGGAAAATACCTTCAATCTTTTGAGATTAAAGGCAGGTTTTGTCCTTTTCCCCCACCATTAAAAATATCCCAGTGCCATAAACGTAAGGCTGCTCCATAGAGAGCTGTACGCTACTATAATCACATTGAATTAAAAATCAATCAATCAATCACAGGTTCCAGCTCTCTGTCCTATAAGTCATATATACAATATAGCACAAAATTCATAAGAGCTAAGCTCTTATAACTTAATTCAAATTTTGACCAGAACTCGTACATTTCCTTGAGTAGTTCCTATCAAATTTTCCTAGGAGTTCAGTAGGTATCTCAAGGGAACTAACTGCCATTTCACTATGCTTCATTAGCTCCAGGTCAGGAATATTAATAACTTTATAAAACGTAAGAAAAACACACAAAAAACCCCAACAGTTAGCTTAATTGGTCTAAAAGCAGTCATTTTCATTTTCTGTTCTTTGTGAGGGTTATGCTCTTTTTTTCAGATGTGGTTACCTTCATTTTTCTTAGAACAGCTCCTCGTTTGCTCTGGTCTCCCCTGCTCACGGGAGAGGCAGATGGATAGAGGAAGGTATCTTTTACATTTAAAAATAGGAAGCTGAAAAAACCCCACATGAAGCTTTCAGTCTTATGGATGAGACACGAGCAGTGGTGTTCTTTGGGGTGGAAAGGCTGTTTTAAGCCAGCCCAGGGCAGCAGAGGGGTCTCTCAATGGGATTTCATGTAGGGATGAGGCTCTCCAGGAGGAGGTGACCTGACCTCATTGCTTTTTCCCTTCCTGGAGCTGAGATCTTCCAGTCCTTCAGCTGCACAGGCAGACATAGGAGAAGTTACAGAGCAAAGCCCAAGCACCTTCCCATTTTCTGGAGGTCTCTCCCACCCTGAGCTTTACACCCAAGGGTGCACAGCCAACGCTGGGGCAGTACAAGGGTGGCTGCAGGAGGTCCCATGGGGACCTCAGCAGGACCAAAGGCTGCCAACTAACATGGACCACATTAGAGAGTCCCATTTCACCTGTTTTTTCCTCTGTTCTTTTATGACTCTGTCCTCTCTTAAGCAAGCAAGAGAGCACCTTGCAAGCAGCTGGGTTCCCCGGTGTCCATGGGAAAGGCTGAGGGAGCTGGATTGCCCAGACCAGGCTTTGTTTTTGTAACAGAGCTGACAGCTATATTCCCTGTTGATGCACACTCCAGGGGCCACCAGTGACTCACAAGCCAAGAAAACTCAAACCAAAGCTGCACACGGGGAAGAAACACCCAGAAGTCACATTATTATGTAAAGCGAGTGGGATCTATAAGGCTGAAAAATCATTTCTGAGAAACCCACAATTCCAGGCGGAGTGCCACAAACCTCGTCCTGCTTATTGTCCCTTCTCAGCCCTGGCAGGGGGAAATTACTGCTTTAATTTATGTGTCCAATGCTTGCCTTCCCTTGTGGAACCAAAAAGCCTTGTAAAATGGAGGTGCTGTGCTGTCACCCCCCAGCTCCTGCACGGGAGCAGCCACGAACACACCACCCACCCGTGGGGCATCACAGGAACCCACCAAGGGCTGTCAAAAATACAGCAAGAGGTAGAGGGGGGAAAATCCCAGGATAAACACACAGCATTGCTCATCCCAAATTTCTAAGCATTAGACAGGAAAGTGAGAGTTGGGCTTTGATCATGAGAAGTGAATGTTTCACGCTGGAGGGGATGGCACGGAGACCTGAGCAGTAAACCAGGGGTGTCTCCGCTCTACATTTCCTTCATGAGCTGAAACAAACCACTAAATAACATAATCACAGCTGTATGATTAACACACACACCCAGCCCCACTGCCTTACTGCCAGAGATTTTTTTTTTTAACTGGTCACAACTCTTTGCTTTCCCACTTTGCAATAGCCTGAGCATCCAGGAGCACAAAACTCTCCCACAAACTTTTCCTCCCGCACTCAAACCCCTTTAAACACAACCCTCTGCTCTTCCAGAGACACCTTACCATGGAAATCCTCCTCATTCCACCAGGCTGAGCTGCTCCCTAACAGGGGAAGGGGGGGAAATCTGCCAGATAAAGCTGCCATCACACCTGCAGGCTTTTAAATTGCAGATTGGCAAAGCCTGTGCCGATAAATAGGAGAAAGGAGTGACCAGGGGGCAAATCCTACAGGAGGGTAATGCAGGACCTGCCCCTACAAGCCAGGAGCAAAATGCCACTAGATGGTGACAGTGCCCACAGAAATTAAACCATCCAGGGGACAACCCTATCTCCAGGACAAAGCCCTCCTGAAATGAAAACTTTTTTTTTTTTTTTTTTTTTTTTAAACAAATGGTTAGCACTTCTTGCTTGTAAAGACTGAGAATCAATGCAGGCAGGGTTACGGTCAGGAGCACCAGGAGGAGGTGGTTTGGTGATAAATAGAAAAGTGAGTGAATTCAGCTGCTTGGAGTAAGTGTGGAATGAGCGATTTCTGTACGGACCCACCTCAGAAGTAGATAAACTCCATTTATCTCCGTTCCCCTGCGTCTCTGGTACCCACAGCCTGGGATGGAGCATCCTCTGGGCTGTGGGACTCACCCGTTGTTCCCTAAATGGAGCTGATAACCTCCCGTGGGGCAATTTAGACTGCTCTGCCCTATGTCCCCAGCACGGGAGGAGCCCATATCTAGAGAACTATTGCCCTCCACCTGCCCTTGGGCTGCTTTTGCGACAAACATTCATGTTCCAAAGCAATATTTCAGCAATATTCTGGCAGTCCGTTAAATAATGCCGAATTCAGTTAAAACGGGTGGTTGCAAATAATCCACAAAATCTATTAGCCCCCGCGCAGAAAAGCAGGAATTGGTTCCTAACTGGTTACCTTGGTTTGCTTCCTGTGCAGACACTTGTGTGAAGGGAGATTTTATGCTGGAGAAAGGCTCCTTCTCCACTTTCCTGAAGTCAGGGCTGTGTGAGAACGAGGAGGTTCACTTCCCTGTCTCATCAACATTATAAGATGCTGGATTTGTCTGTCAGTTTGTGTTAATCACCTAAATGATGCATGCGAGAAAATGCGAGTTTTTCAGTAAACGAGTAGCAGAGGAGAAACTTTTTCCTGGCATTTAATAATCTTTGTTATCTATCAAATAAAATTAAGGGCTCATTTACATTTGGCTGGTTATCTCGTTACTGCAGTGCTCTCATCCAAAGCACCAGCTAAAACACGAGAAGGAGCCCAACTTGGAAAAAAAAAAAAAAAACCCAACCTACAATTCCCAGATTCTTAAAAAAAATCTATATGCATGTTGTGACCTGCTGTTTATTAGACTTGTGCTGGCTCTCGACTTGCTGCACTGCAACACCAGGCAAAGCCAAAGCGATCATCATAATTACCCCAGAGCAGACAGCAAAGTTAAGTTAAATAAAAAGTGAAATGGAGCCACAGCCTGTGATGGAAAGAAGGGGGAACGGCTGGAAAGGAGGGCGAGCTTGCAGAAACAGTGATGAGATTTGCAAAAGTACAGGAAAGACGATATTCTTTCAAAGGTGGAAAGATAAAAACAACCTGTGGGTAATTCTGAAAAATAAGGAGACTATTAACACGTAATTAATATCTGACTTCGGGCTTTGTTTAGCTCCTCCTGGAGGCAGCAGCAAAGTTCTCCTCTCTCCCAAAGTAGCCCCATCGATCAGACTTGGGGGGGTGGGGATTGAGAGTCACATATCGAAGAGCAAACGGAGAGGAGGGGTTGTCCAGCCTAATATCAGCCCAAATCACAAGCAAATCAGATCATTTGGACCATTAGGTGGTTGAGTCACCATCTCTGGATGTGTTTAAGGGACGTTTAGATGGGATACTGAGGGATATGGTGTAGGGGAGGACTATGTAGAGTAGGGTTGATGGTTGGACTCGATGATCCCAAGGGTCTCTTCCAACCTGAATGATTCTATGATTCTATGATTAATATAAACCACGCTCATTTACTCATCCATGGGATGCTGAGGATGCGTGGCCAGTGCTCCCATAGAGAGCGATGGAGTATTTCTGCTGCCCAAGAAAAGAAAATATTTGTAAAAACACCACTTTTCACCTCCCACTTGGCAAACAAGTGTCTGAGGAGCATCTTCAGCAGCCCTTTTCGGGTGATGCTGCAAACGCCCCTGCCCGGCTCCGGTTTTCTGGTCCCTCCAGCAGAGCTCTCACGTAGGAAGGGGCACACCTTCGTCACCGCGCAAACCAAGACATTCCCATCACAAATCCCCTTTGCTTGAAGACGGGACAAATTTTACTCATTTCTAAACAAAGCCTCGTCTCCTGATTCGAAAAGAAGTCATTTCTAAATGGAAAAAAGAAGAAACTACAATGAATTTTTTAACCAAAAAAAAAAAATCAGGTTTCGTTTTTACAGTGAGCGTGAAATACCCAATTCTGATGGTTTTCACTTTTATTATACATTGCGTTTATTTGCACAGCTCTTCTCTTACGCAGGCCAGTAAGTGACTGGAAAGTCAGGTTTTTACCTCTTCCATGACCATACAACCCCTGAGAGCAGAAGCTGCCAATGCCCCTGGTTAGACTGGGGTCCCCTCCCTGGCATTAACTGGGAGCCCCAGAGCTCTCCCAGTGGACGTGGGGACATCTGACATGGAGGGGACCCCGTGCAGGGATGGAGAGAGCCCCCGAGGGTGGAGGGTGTCCCTGGCTGCCAACGTTTCCTCTGCTGGAACCACGGGCCCGGCCGTGGACAGCACAGCGATGGAAAAAATGCTATGTTGGACGGTACAAATTTAAAAATCTCCCTTCTCAAAGTGATGCTTCAGCTTTTTCATGGGTGTACAGTTATTTTTCTGAAAAATGGAGGCCAAGATCCTGCTTGTGTATGCAACCACCACGCTCTCACCTTAGAAACAAAGGAGAGAAACAAAGCAAAGAAATTCAGACAGAAAAGAAAGTTGTTTTGTGTTCCCATCACAGGGCCTCAGCGGGGGCAGGAGGGTGTTTCTCTGCTGTAATATTTCTGTTGTGGTGCCAGCCCGAGGAACGCGGTGGGGCCGGGAGCTGGGTGAGGGACACACATCCTCACCAGGCTTTCCTGGGCAGAGCTCTCCAAATCTACGAGCTTCTGCAGCTCGTAGACCCCAACACGTGGTCTGATGGTGAGAGGTGACACCTCAGCTTGCCAACCGTCCCCACCAAACCTCACAGCAGCTTTAAAAACCAGATGGGAGAACATCATACCAGTTTACAGATGGGTAATTAGTGCTTGGGGTCAATGCCTTGTGGTCCTTCTTGGAGAAGGTTGGTGAGCATGGTATCAGGCCAGCTTGGGGCCAAGTAGACACCTCATGGAGACAACCAGAGATTTGGGGAAAATACCTTCAATCTTTTGAGATTAAAGGCAGGTTTTGAGGAAGAGCAGGCAGGGGTTCTCAGCACCTGCAGCTCCTCAGCCTGGCCCCACACCGAGAGATGGTGGAGATGGTTCCTCAGCCAGGGCTGAGCTCCCAGCCCCGGAGCCCCCCGGAGTGTTGGGGTGTAGGATGGGGAAGCGGCGATGGGGGGTAGGGGGTGATGCAGCCTATTCCTACCGCAGCGCAATAACCGAAGAGCTTAAAAACAAACTGCCTGTGGTTAGTTCAATGGAAAATAAGCAAGATCGTTCCCTTCCCCAGTATGTGCTCGCCCCGAACCCGGCCCCACAGCCAAGCTGCTCCCGTGGCCTGCATCCTCCCAGCTCCTCCCCATCACCCCTTCGTGGGCAACCCCAATGACCATGTGAACAACGAGATCTTGTGATTTTATCCCAACTGATAATGCCCATTGCTCGCATTGTGGTAGGCCCCAGAGTTCCCTTGGGGCCCACCTCGGTGCTGAGCAGCCTCAGCAGAATCCTCGTCCCCGCATCACTTCAACTGAGTGAAAAAGCATCTCTGTTCTGGAGAAAACTGCTTTCTGTGGCAGCCCAAGCTCACCCACGATAACGGGAGGGCTTCGTTATTGTAACCCTCCCCACCAAGATGACAATTGTTTTTCCCAGCCTTGTGAAAAACAAAAAAGTTTCAAACGTTGCAGCATCTAAACAACCTGATTCCCAAGCACGAGCTCACTTATTCCATCCCAAACCAGATGTGCAGTGGAAGAGGACAAAGCAAAGGAAAGGGACCACCAAACAAATGTTTTCTACCAGCAGAGAATTTATCCAGGTTTCATTGAAATAATCTGCTGTTCCCCAGCAGCGAGGGCTGCAAACTGTCAATGACTTCCACGTTCCCCCGACCTTCTGGCACGCACATGGAAATACGCTGTTACAAAACATAAGCAACCATTTCAGATTAATTAAAGGGATTTTATCTGCTTAAAATCACATCTTGTCACAAGGGTGGCTGCAGGAGGTCCCATGGGGACCTCAGCAGGACCCAAGGCTGCCAACTAACATGGACCACATTAGAGAGTCCCATTTCACCTGTTTTTTCCTCTGTTCTTTTATGACTCTGTCCTCTCTTAAGCAAGCAAGAGAGCACCTTGCAAGCAGCTGGGTTCCCCGGTGTCCATGGGAAAGGCTGAGGGAGCTGGATTGCCCAGACCAGGCTTTGTTTTTGTAACAGAGCTGACAGCTATAATCCCTGTTGATGCACACTCCAGGGGCCACCAGTGACTCACAAGCCAAGAAAACTCAAACCAAAGCTGCACACGGGGAAGAAACACCCAGAAGTCACATTATTATGTAAAGCGAGTGGGATCTATAAGGCTGGAAAATCATTTCTGAGAAACCCACAATTCCAGGCGGAGTGCCACAAACCTCGTCCTGCTTATTGTCCCTTCTCAGCCCTGGCAGGGGGAAATTACTGCTTTAATTTATGTGTCCAATGCTTGCCTTCCCTTGTGGAACCAAAAAGCCTTGTAAAATGGAGGTGCTGTGCTGTCACCCCCCAGCTCCTGCACGGGAGCAGCCACGAACACACCACCCACCCGTGGGGCATCACAGGAACCCACCAAGGGCTGTCAAAAATACAGCAAGAGGTAGAGGGGGGAAAATCCCAGGATAAACACACAGCATTGCTCATCCCAAATTTCTAAGCATTAGACAGGAAAGTGAGAGTTGGGCTTTGATCATGAGAAGTGAATGTTTCACGCTGGAGGGGATGGCACGGAGACCTGAGCAGTAAACCAGGGGTGTCTCCGCTCTACATTTCCTTCATGAGCTGAAACAAACCACTAAATAACATAATCACAGCTGTATGATTAACACACACACCCAGCCCCACTGCCTTACTGCCAGAGATTTTTTTTTTTAACTGGTCACAACTCTTTGCTTTCCCACTTTGCAATGGCCAGAGCATCCAGGAGCACAAAACTCTCTCACAAACTTTTCCTCCCGCACTCAAACCCCTTTAAACACAACCCTCTGCTCTTCCAGAGACACCTTACCATGGAAATCCTCCTCATTCCACCAGGCTGAGCTGCTCCCTAACAGGGGAAGGGGGGGAAATCTGCCAGATAAAGCTGCCATCACACCTGCAGGCTTTTAAATTGCAGATTGGCAAAGCCTGTGCCGATAAATAGGAGAAAGGAGTGACCAGGGGGCAAATCCTATGGGAGGGTAATGCAGGACCTGCCCCTACAAGCCAGGAGCAAAATGCCACTAGATGGTGACAGTGCCCACAGAAATTAAACCATCCAGGGGACAACCCTATCTCCAGGACAAAGCCCTCCTGAAATGAAAACTTTTTTTTTTTTTTTTTTTTTTTTAAACAAATGGTTAGCACTTCTTGCTTGTAAAGACTGAGAATCAATGCAGGCAGGGTTACGGTCAGGAGCACCAGGAGGAGGTGGTTTGGTGATAAATAGAAAAGTGAGTGAATTCAGCTGCTTGGAGTAAGTGTGGAATGAGCGATTTCTGTACGGACCCACCTCAGAAGTAGATAAACTCCATTTATCTCCGTTCCCCTGCGTCTCTGGTACCCACAGCCTGGGATGGAGCATCCTCTGGGCTGTGGGACTCACCCGTTGTTCCCTAAATGGAGCTGATAACCTCCCGTGGGGCAATTTAGACTGCTCTGCCCTATGTCCCCAGCACGGGAGGAGCCCATATCTAGAGAACTATTGCCCTCCACCTGCCCTTGGGCTGCTTTTGCGACAAACATTCATGTTCCAAAGCAATATTTCAGCAATATTCTGGCAGTCCGTTAAATAATGCCGAATTCAGTTAAAACGGGTGGTTGCAAATAATCCACAAAATCTATTAGCCCCCGCGCAGAAAAGCAGGAATTGGTTCCTAACTGGTTACCTTGGTTTGCTTCCTGTGCAGACACTTGTGTGAAGGGAGATTTTATGCTGGAGAAAGGCTCCTTCTCCACTTTCCTGAAGTCAGGGCTGTGTGAGAACGAGGAGGTTCACTTCCCTGTCTCATCAACATTATAAGATGCTGGATTTGTCTGTCAGTTTGTGTTAATCACCTAAATGATGCATGCGAGAAAATGCGAGTTTTTCAGTAAACGAGTAGCAGAGGAGAAACTTTTTCCTGGCATTTAATAATCTTTGTTATCTATCAAATAAAATTAAGGGCTCATTTACATTTGGCTGGTTATCTCGTTACTGCAGTGCTCTCATCCAAAGCACCAGCTAAAACACGAGAAGGAGCCCAACTTGGAAAAAAAAAAAAAAAACCCAACCTACAATTCCCAGATTCTTAAAAAAAATCTATATGCATGTTGTGACCTGCTGTTTATTAGACTTGTGCTGGCTCTCGACTTGCTGCACTGCAACACCAGGCAAAGCCAAAGCGATCATCATAATTACCCCAGAGCAGACAGCAAAGTTAAGTTAAATAAAAAGTGAAATGGAGCCACAGCCTGTGATGGAAAGAAGGGGGAACGGCTGGAAAGGAGGGCGAGCTTGCAGAAACAGTGATGAGATTTGCAAAAGTACAGGAAAGACGATATTCTTTCAAAGGTGGAAAGATAAAAACAACCTGTGGGTAATTCTGAAAAATAAGGAGACTATTAACACGTAATTAATATCTGACTTCGGGCTTTGTTTAGCTCCTCCTGGAGGCAGCAGCAAAGTTCTCCTCTCTCCCAAAGTAGCCCCATCGATCAGACTTGGGGGGGTGGGGATTGAGAGTCACATATCGAAGAGCAAACGGAGAGGAGGGGTTGTCCAGCCTAATATCAGCCCAAATCACAAGCAAATCAGATCATTTGGACCATTAGGTGGTTGAGTCACCATCTCTGGATGTGTTTAAGGGACGTTTAGATGGGATACTGAGGGATATGGTGTAGGGGAGGACTATGTAGAGTAGGGTTGATGGTTGGACTCGATGATCCCAAGGGTCTCTTCCAACCTGAATGATTCTATGATTCTATGATTAATATAAACCACGCTCATTTACTCATCCATGGGATGCTGAGGATGCGTGGCCAGTGCTCCCATAGAGAGCGATGGAGTATTTCTGCTGCCCAAGAAAAGAAAATATTTGTAAAAACACCACTTTTCACCTCCCACTTGGCAAACAAGTGTCTGAGGAGCATCTTCAGCAGCCCTTTTCGGGTGATGCTGCAAACGCCCCTGCCCGGCTCCGGTTTTCTGGTCCCTCCAGCAGAGCTCTCACGTAGGAAGGGGCACACCTTCGTCACCGCGCAAACCAAGACATTCCCATCACAAATCCCCTTTGCTTGAAGACGGGACAAATTTTACTCATTTCTAAACAAAGCCTCGTCTCCTGATTCGAAAAGAAGTCATTTCTAAATGGAAAAAAGAAGAAACTACAATGAATTTTTTAACCAAAAAAAAAAAATCAGGTTTCGTTTTTACAGTGAGCGTGAAATACCCAATTCTGATGGTTTTCACTTTTATTATACATTGCGTTTATTTGCACAGCTCTTCTCTTACGCAGGCCAGTAAGTGACTGGAAAGTCAGGTTTTTACCTCTTCCATGACCATACAACCCCTGAGAGCAGAAGCTGCCAATGCCCCTGGTTAGACTGGGGTCCCCTCCCTGGCATTAACTGGGAGCCCCAGAGCTCTCCCAGTGGACGTGGGGACATCTGACATGGAGGGGACCCCGTGCAGGGATGGAGAGAGCCCCCGAGGGTGCAGGGTGTCCCTGGCTGCCAACGTTTCCTCTGCTGGAACCACGGGCCCGGCCGTGGACAGCACAGCGATGGAAAAAATGCTATGTTGGACGGTACAAATTTAAAAATCTCCCTTCTCAAAGTGATGCTTCAGCTTTTTCATGGGTGTACAGTTATTTTTCTGAAAAATGGAGGCCAAGATCCTGCTTGTGTATGCAACCACCACGCTCTCACCTTAGAAACAAAGGAGAGAAACAAAGCAAAGAAATTCAGACAGAAAAGAAAGTTGTTTTGTGTTCCCATCACAGGGCCTCAGCGGGGGCAGGAGGGTGTTTCTCTGCTGTAATATTTCTGTTGTGGTGCCAGCCCGAGGAACGCGGTGGGGCCGGGAGCTGGGTGAGGGACACACATCCTCACCAGGCTTTCCTGGGCAGAGCTCTCCAAATCTACGAGCTTCTGCAGCTCGTAGACCCCAACACGTGGTCTGATGGTGAGAGGTGACACCTCAGCTTGCCAACCGTCCCCACCAAACCTCACAGCAGCTTTAAAAACCAGATGGGAGAACATCATACCAGTTTACAGATGGGTAATTAGTGCTTGGGGTCAATGCCTTGTGGTCCTTCTTGGAGAAGGTTGGTGAGCATGGTATCAGGCCAGCTTGGGGCCAAGTAGACACCTCATGGAGGCTACCAGAGATTTGGGGATAATACCTTCAGTCTTTTGAGATTAAAGGCAGGTTTTCAGGAAGAGCAGGCAGGGGTTCTCAGCACCTGCAGCTCCTCAGCCTGGCCCTACACCGAGAGATGGTGGAGATGGTTCCTCAGCCAGGGCTGAGCTCCCAGCCCCGGAGCCCCCCGGAGTGTTGGGGTGTAGGATGGGGAAGCGGCGATGGGGGGTAGGGGGTGATGCAGCCTATTCCTACCGCAGCGCAATAACCGAAGAGCTTAAAAACAAACTGCCTGTGGTTAGTTCAATGGAAAATAAGCAAGATCGTTCCCTTCCCCAGTATGTGCTCGCCCCGAACCCGGCCCCACAGCCAAGCTGCTCCCGTGGCCTGCATCCTCCCAGCTCCTCCCCATCACCCCTTCGTGGGCAACCCCAATGACCATGTGAACAACGAGATCTTGTGATTTTATCCCAACTGATAATGCCCATCGCTCGCATTGTGGTAGGCCCCAGAGTTCCCTTGGGGCCCACCTCGGTGCTGAGCAGCCTCAGCAGAATCCTCGTCCCCGCATCACTTCAACTGAGTGAAAAAGCATCTCTGTTCTGGAGAAAACTGCTTTCTGTGGCAGCCCAAGCTCACCCACGATAACGGGAGGGCTTCGTTATTGTAACCCTCCCCACCAAGATGACAATTGTTTTTCCCAGCCTTGTGAAAAACAAAAAAGTTTCAAACGTTGCAGCATCTAAACAACCTGATTCCCAAGCACGAGCTCACTTATTCCATCCCAAACCAGATGTGCAGTGGAAGAGGACAAAGCAAAGGAAAGGGACCACCAAACAAATGTTTTCTACCAGCAGAGAATTTATCCAGGTTTCATTGAAATAATCTGCTGTTCCCCAGCAGCGAGGGCTGCAAACTGTCAATGACTTCCACGTTCCCCCGACCTTCTGGCACGCACATGGAAATACGCTGTTACAAAACATAAGCAACCATTTCAGATTAATTAAAGGGATTTTATCTGCTTAAAATCACATCTTGTTGTTTTGTTTGGTTGGTTTTTTTTTTTTAAAAAAAGAGACATCTCCTTGCCCGTGTGTTCCAAATGGCATCTTAAGATTCTTAAAGCAGAAAGGAGTTTTACAAAGCTGATTTACATCACGCTGTTTGTCGTCGCCTTCTCATTTTTGCATGTCTCCCAGCGCAGTCTGGTCGGTCCCACCTCTCCTCCTCCCCAGCACTTTCTAATCAATGGCACTTTCAGGCTCTCTCGCCCCAAAGCAGGGGACGGGCTGGCTCAGTGGTTGTGGCACCAGACAGAAACACAGCTCCCTGCTGCCAACGTCCCGTGGGATCCCGGGCACGGCCCTCACCCGCTCCTTGTCTCTACTCCCCAAGCTGTATAAAAAAACACACCATTTTCCTAAAGCACAGGGCTGTCCCCAAGCACAGAGTGTTTTATTGGAGCTGGGTAATGAGGCGCAGACACAGTTAGTGTACGCCTCTGTGCATGCCACCACTATTTATCAAAAAAAAAATAATAATAAAAAGCTACAAAACCCATTGATGGGAGCCGTGCGCTGTAATTGCAGGCAGTAATGAAGCGGTAGGTGAGGCATATGACTTTGAAGAGAGGAGACACATGAAAGTGTGCAAGGGAGCTTCGGTCCCTGGGGTGGAATGTAAATACCGCCTTTCCAGGCAAAACACCCTGCTCCAAAATTGGAATAACTTTATTCAGGCGTAAACGCTCTGCTTTAAATAGCACGGCAGTGCCTTATCTTCCTATCTCCTCTAGTAAGGAACCCTTTGTTTCTCAGCAGACTGCCACTGGCCTGAGTGATGATCTTGGGGCATGTGACTGCTGGGGCTGAAATCAGCTGAAATCAGCCAAAATCGGCACAAGCAGTACGGGATGCTCGTTTTTCGTGGGTGAAATCCTTGCCCACTGTAAGCAGCTCATCCAGGTGTGGCTGGAGCTGCATGGGTGAATGTGTAGGAGCAGAAAAAGAGTCACAGGATGGTTTGGGTTGGAAGGGACCTCAAAGACCATCCAGTGCCACCCCCTGCCCTGGGCAGGGACACCTCCCACCAGACCAGGTTGGTCCAAGCCCCCTCCAACCTGGCCTTGAACCCCTCCAGGGATGGGGCAGCCACAGCTTCTCTGGCCAACCTGGGCCAGGCTCTCACCACCCTCCCACCAAACAAGTTCTTCCCCACATCTCAGCTCCATCTCCCCTCTTTCAGGGTCAAACCCTTCCATCTCCTCCTGTGGCTCCCCTCCCTGACGCAGAGTCCCTCCCCATCTCTCCTGGAGCCCCCTGAGGGACTGGAAGGGGCTCTAAGGTCTCCCCGGAGCCTTCTCTTCTCCAGACTGAACCTCCCCAACTCTCTCAATCCCCCCTCCCAGCAGAGGGGCTCAACCTTCTCAGCATCTCCATGGCCTCCTCTGGCCCCACTCCAACAGGTCCATGTCCTTCTGATGTTGGGCACTCCAGAGTGGGACACAGCACTGCAGGTAGGGTCTCATGAGAGGGCAGTAGGAAGGCAGGACCATTTTCTCCCCCACCACATGCCTCCCTGACATCTTAGATTGAGGTTATAGACTTTAGGATGTAGTGGCAGCTCTGCAGCCTCCCAAAAGTACATCCCAATGCAGCTGACAGGTTCTGCTTTCCCACTGTTATCTCTCTGCCCCGTAAAGCTGGCAGGTGCCCCTGCATGGCAAAGGCAGATCCTTCCCCATATGAGGGCACGTACCCTGTGCTGTCTCAAAATCCAGGGTCTGTCACCTGGGCAAAATGAAAAACTCAAGCACATAAGAGCAGGCAGCACCAGAATCACTGCGAGTGGAAGCCCCAGAGGAGATTAAGAGCTCTCCCTCCCAAGGGAACCCACCTGATGCCACCAGCCCCAGTCTCTCACTGAGCTCCCTCAGGGGCTTAGGGGTCCCCAGCAAATCGCCTTGTGTTACCCTGCCGAGTCCAAGAAAGAATCTGGAAAACATCTGGTTTAATTCAAGCAGCTGGTCTTTTTGCCTTCTGTACCGTAAATTACTACAGGTAGCTAAAAAAAGGATATCGGTTTAGAGTTTTCCATTTCAAACAGATAAGATCCAGCCCAGAATCCAAAAGAATTGCCATCTACGTGCCAGACCTCCTGGGACTCACCTGTGAGACCTCCACCCAGGCAAGATGGCAATTTACACTCAAAATGACCCCAGTAAAAGCATTATGCATGCTTCCAAACAGTCAGTTTCTATAATAACTGAATTCCCAGAGCTTGCCCACGCTGGTTTGGAGCTGAATTTGGTGGCGTTCAAAGCTCAGGGCACAACTCCCTGCACATCACAGGGGCGACCAAGCTGTGCTGCTCTTTGGGGCAAGGTGTTACATTCTCCAGAGGCTTGTTCAATTAGTTTGAAACCCTCTGTAAATCCAAACCACAGCTGCTCGGGATGCTGGGTTACAGAAGCACATGCTCCCAACGCACATGCTACTCTCCAGCAAGGTGAACCCATTTGTTGTCTAAATATTATGGAGTGGATTGAGTCTCCTGTTTGTGACAGAACCCATGAAAAAGCAACAAAATAATGTTTTTTCCCCTGATACACAGGCCAGTAGCAATAATCTATCATTCAACTACTACTAAGCTTTCGTAACCATAAAAATACACACCACTGTATGCATACAGGTAACAGTAATACCTACAATTACTAGGAAAAGCTCAGTTTGCCCTAAAACAGTAGTTGGTTGTAATTACTTAGATTTACCTAATTACTGCTCATCACACCCCTGACTAAGCGGGGATCAGCAGCACTTTCATGAAGATACCTCTGAACACAGTGGTGCACACGGAGCATTAGTTGCCTTTGGGCAACGTGAGCACCAAGAACGAATCCGTTTAATCAGTAGCCAGATGAGGCCGGCTGGCTCCCAGGGTCAGGCTGTCTCTTGCCACCCTGCAGCGAGGGAAGCCCAGCCAGGCACGTCTGCAGAACCCATGTTCATGCACCAGCATCCTCAGAGTCAGGCTCAGCCACAGCCAGTGGTTGAAGATCCTGTGGAGAACATGGGCCGTCAACCCAGTGGACACTGGCAGCTATTTTGTAAAGCAGAAGGCAAATAATTCAGAGCTTGTAAATGTTTTGTAAATGCTGTTCCAGCTCTGGGGCCACCAAGATCAGAAGGACATGGAGCTGTTGGAGCAGGGCCAGAGGAAGCCCCGGAGATGCTGGGAGGGCTGGAGCCCCTCTGCTGGGAGGGGGGGTGAGAGAGTTGGGGGCTCCAGGTAGAACTCCTCCAGAGAAGGCTCCAGGTAGAACTTCGAGCTCCTTCCAGTCCCTAAAGGGGCTCCAGAAAAGCTGGGGAGGGACTCTGGATCAGGGAGGGGAGCCAAAGGACAAGGGGGAATGCTTTTAAACTGAAAAAGAAGAGATTTAGATGAGATCTGGGGAAGATATTCTTTGGTGTGAGGGTGGTGAGAGCCTGGCCCAGGTTGCCCAGAGAAGCTGTGGCTGCCCCATCCCTGGAGGGGTTCAAGGCCAGGTTGGAGGGGGCTTGGAGCAACGTGATCTAGTTGAAGATGGGAGCAGCTGAACACCAGCACCAAGTCACACAAACAGCACAAGTGCCATTTCTGGGAGCCTTTATACACCAGTTTTTAAATAACCCTCTTGGCTGCTGAAACGGCTACTGGAAAAAAAATGCAGTGAAATCAAAATAACTTAACCATTTGGGCAGAAGCCCCACTGGAAATATAGAAATAAAGAGCGAACAAAGCACTTTACCACAAGGGCCTGTTTGATTTCGAGGGTGACTCAAAAAGGCTTTTTTACCAGCTCAGAGGTACCCGCCGTCGCCTGCTCCTCTGCCCCAGCTCAGGAAACTCCATGACCTCTCTCTGCCTCTCCATCGTGTGAGTCCATAACCATCGTTTCAGCATGTATCACTCACAGTAAGTATTATTACAAGTCATAATATTATCCAGCTGGTGGTTGTTGTTAAAGAAAAAAATAAAAAAAAAAGACGACGACGACGACAACAATCATATTTAACTTTATGGACATTCTGCTGTAACCAGACTTCGCCAGATGTTCTGCCCCTTGATTGTACGTGCCACAAAAGCATGTTTTATAATGACATAAATACAAAGCAAGATGAAAGTCATGGAAATGCCTGTGTGTTCTTTTCTTAAGGCAGCTGTATTCGAGATGGTTTTCGCATCTGTCAAGCATAAATCAAACGGGGGAAAACGATCCTTAGAACTAGCCCGTTCCTTGATAGTCAAGAGTTTTCTGTCACACACATTAGTCAACGTCAAGAGTTACTCTCCGTTATAAAATTCCACTCCACACATCCATGGGGAGGTGAAGTCAGATCTTAGCATTTCCAGTCCTGGAGGGAGTTTCAGGTTTGACTCCATTTATTGATCAGCATTGTGAAAAATAAGTAATGAGTACTGCTCAAGGGGGATGTATGCCAGCTATAATTCCTAATTCCTATTCCCAGCAGTGCCCAAACAGACTTGAGTGGCTACAGCCAAATCTCTGACCTGGGCATGAGGCTTTGTTCATGCTCTTTAGGGATATGTTAATTAATGAATAGTTGAGGTGCTCAGATAATGTAATTAACATTGTCCTGGTGGAAAATAGGATGCCCATGAGCCAGCAATGGGCCCTTGTGGACAAGAAGGCCAATGGCATCCTGGGGGGCATCAGGAAGAGTGTGAGCAGCAGGTGGAGGGAGGTCATCCTGCCCCTCTGCTCTGCCCTGGGGAGGCCCCATCTGGAGCACTGGGACCAGTTCTGGGCTCCCCAGTTCAAGGACAGGGAACTGCTGGAGAGGGGACAGCAGAGGGCTACAAAGGTGATGAGGGGCCTGGAGCATCTCTCTTATGAGAAGAAGTTGAGGGACTTTGGTCTTTTTAGTCTGGAGAAGAGAAGGCTGAGGGGGGATCTGACCAACGCCTATAAATACTTAAAGGATGAGTATCAACAGGATGGGGCCAGTCTTTTTTCAGTGGTGCCCAGTGACAGGACAAGAGGAAATGGGCACAAACTTGATGTAAGGAGTTCCACCTAAACATGAAGAGGAACTTCTTTCCTGTGAGGGTGGCAGAGCCCTGGAAGAGGCTGCCCAGGGAGGTGGTGGAGTCTCCTTCTCTGGAGACATTCAAACCCACCCGGACACGTTCCTGTGCAACCTGCTCTGGGTGGACCTGCTTTGGCAGGGGGGTTGGACTAGAGGATCTCTAGAGGTCCCTTCCAACCCTATGTGATTCTGTAAATAACGAATATTTATTCTGTTTAAACTTTTCATATGACCCGGCTGGGGCGTGGGCAAGCAGGATATCACATAAATGACAAACAGGCTGAAGTGATAAAAAGTGTTACCATGTAAGCACAAAATACAGAGGCACCGGGAAAAAGAGAACCCTTTTTTTCTTTTTTTTCTGACCTTTCCAAAGCAAAGCACTATTTGCGGCAAGCCCTCGGCTGCGCGTTACCTATATCCTGTATGAATGAATCCCTTTCTTGTGTGATTGTTCAAAGCCAATATGTCCGTTTCTATAGAAGCACCCACAGGATCACCGAAAACCACATATTCAGCTCTTGTTAATGTCAGCAATGACGTACCAGAGCAAGTACTTGTTTGTCCTGAAGAAATACAGGACTTCCACCGCTCAGCATGAGCCTGCTGCCGAACGCCTGTTCAGACACAAAAAAAAAAAAGAAAAAAAGAAAGAAGAAAAAAAGATGAAAAAAAAAAAAGTTGTTGACATGAGAGGAAAAACCAGGTTTCCTGTTTGAACTCTGACAGGTACTGGAAGATATGAGTAACATCAAATCTTGGTCTGCTCTAAAGGCAGTCTGTGGTCAGGGGGTTCTCACATTTGTTTGTGTGGAACAGCTTTGAATTGTTTGCAGATACCGCGCAGAAGAAACTCAGAGATCCTTATCGGGGCGCAGGGCCTGTTATGAAATACATGCATTTGTGAACAGGTTACAGGAGATCAAAACGGCTCCAGATGACATGCCTCACATGCTGTAAAATGTGGTAGATGCTCCCGAGATACCTCCGAAAATATCACATGTCTCAGTGTTGTCGAGTACAGGCAGTGGCCACCTTTATTTCCATTTCTCGCTGAGTGGCAGGCGAAAGGACTTTGGGGGATTTTTTTTTCCAGATAATTCTTCTTTTTTTATGTGTGTGTGTGTGTGCACCTGTCTGTTTGACTGCTCAAATTAAAACTTTCCTTCATTACGATTCGCGCGAACACAACTACCCAAACAATTACAAAAGAAACTTAGATGCTGGACAAAATGGTTTTAAGACATTCTGGGTTTGCCCCAGCTGCCTTCCATGCTCTCCCCTGTGGGTGACACCACCCAGGGGACAGGGGACAATGCCAACATGCCTTCTTGAAGGCTCCTCTGAGCTGCAAACCTCCAACCTGCAGCAAGGAGAACCAGGAGGGACCCTGCCTGAGCCGTGTGGATGGATTTGCAGCAGAAATAAATCAGTTTGGGTGGGAACGCTGTAGGCAGAACCCTCGGTGACCTGAGGGGTCAGGACCAGACCTGGACACCCAATTCCCACTCTGGAAAGAATTGTCCTGTTCATAAGAGGCTTCCCAGTGTGCTCGGCCAAAGAGATTGACCAAAATCTCAGCTGGAAGCCCATCTCCCTGGCCCCACAGCCTCCCAGCCAACAGCACACCGCTTCCTCACGCCTCCGAGATCAACCCCTACAAGCTTCTCTTTACTTATAACTTGGGACAAAGTCTAACCAGTTGACCAAACACCTTCCAAGGAGCTCAGCTGTCCACGGACTAGCAGCTCATCCTCCAGCCCAGGTCTCCAGGTGTGAAGTGAAGAGCTCAAAGGATCCTGCTCAGTCCCTTCCTTGCCAGAAGCAGATCTCCAGCTCCAGCATCACACATCTGCGATGCTTTCTCCTCTCAACAACACCTAATGCCTCGTTACAGTGTCTTTGTGTACACAAAACAGCATAATTCCCTTACAGTCTAACCCAAACCACCTTTTTCAAAAACTCTCCTAAGAAGAGGCCTCCTGGAGCTCTGCTAAACACAAGTCATATCAGGAGATGGTTCATAGCTCCGTGTTACAATTTAATAAGTGAATAACTTAGAGGTGCTTCGGCTCATCATTGAGGCAAAACTCTCCTCAGAACTGTGGATCCCAAATTCACACCATCAGCTCTCTTGTAGCCCGGACTGAGGCCACACAAAGAGCTTCCACCAAAACCAGAGGCAGTTCTGCAGACACACCAGTGAAGGAGGCACGGTCCTTCAGGAGGAACGCTCTCCTTGGAGAACATCAACACCTTCATCCATCACCATGAAACCACCACGCCAAGACACTACCAGGAGATGATTTGAACTTCTCTCCTGGGCTGTCCCCTGCGCACTGATGAGGGTCCCCAGCTGATGGGGAAGAGTCCTCAACACCACACAGGGTCAGAACCTTCAAAAATATCAATTTTAGGGATACCTGCACCTTATGAACTTCAAACTTGCAGCTGATGAGACAGTGGCACTGAGTCCCTCTCAAAAACCCATGGCACCTCCAACATAAATGATTCCTCTCCTTACAGGCTGCAAACCCAGGCACAGGAAGGGGTCGTGGCTACAGGTGCTGGATTCTGCCTGTTCTCATGGATCTTTGTCTTATTTTTCTTACTTTTATCGTTCCAACTGATGTGCGTGAGCCTCTTCTACTACAGTGAATGCTCCCAGAAAGCAAGTTCTCAGTTTTCATGCTGCAAGCAAATTGGAAATTAAAACCATTCAGCTGAGGAAAAGAACAATTCCCCACAACAGGGCTAGCCAGTTGCAGTTAAATAACAACTGGGATTTCAGATCTGGGCCAGTCATAAACTCACTTAGCTTGCAAAAGCCTTCCTCGAGCTACTGGTAATAACTAGTGAGTTTGAAACAGAAAAAAGAAAGAGCTGCAAGTTCCTCAGGCACCTGATGGAAGGCTCAACCCCTCAGAGCACAGCTGGAAGAACAGAAACTCAGCAGATAATTATCCCCTTAAAACACTGGGTATTGTGTCTCCATTTCTAAGCTAGAACCCTTTCCAATAAATTCATTATTTTCTATATTATTTTTTGTAAATCTAGTGAATTGTTATTTTTTCCCCCACAAGACTGGATGGATTTTGCTGGATTTTAACTGGTTGTTCTAGTGCAGCTCACAAATGCTATATATGCAATATTTTCCAAATGGTCTGGTACCAAAATTGCCCTGAACTCACTAGGTTTATTTAATACCTGTGCTTAAGAGCTTTCCTGAATCAGGGCTATGAATCCCAAGAGAAAGCTGGAGGAATCCTCCTGTCACTGAAATCATTGCCTGGTCATTTATTTGATGACATCAAAATTAAGCCATTAGCTTTTTTGTTGTAATTCATGCCAATGTCATTAGAAATGGGCTTATTTAATTAAAAAGTGCTTAAAGTAAAAACTTAACAGTAGCAAGAATAAAAAGACCTAAAAATTCATAACCAGAAATAATATCAAATGAATTCAGTATTACATGACAGCAGTGAAAAAAAATTAAAAGGGAACATTGGTTGTTCACATACAGCACTAGAGCATCCTAATTTTACAAGAGTGAAGGGTTTGTTTTAACTGAATACTAATCTATGACCAATTTTTGAATAATTTTCAAAGTGAAACTGCTTAAAATAACATATTACAGGTCTTTGTTCCTTTGAGTCTTCAAGTGCCGATGTGAATTATTACATTCAAAGTGCTGTCCCCATTGATTCAGCCTTGTTTTAGCAAATAATAAGGCCAGGTGTGCTCATACTCTTTGTAGTTTTTGAATATTAATGGACAATCAGGAAGAAAATCAAATTTAACCAAGAGATAAGAAAGTCAGATTAATTCAATTGCTAAATATGATTTCTGCTCGTTATGTTCATTCAGTACAATTTCACTAAAGAATTTTCCCTTTTTATTTAACTCTTCACGCTTAAGTGCTTCTAGTAAATGTTTTGATTTTTATTTGAAGACAATAATTACAAGGAATAGTCCTCTTCATCTTATTTAAATTTTTTTCTTTTCAACTTCTCCTTTTAGTTTGGATTTTGAGACAGCTAATGAGATGCAACAGGGCTCTGTGTGCTGCCAGCAAAAGCTTCCTTCATTATATCCAGACTTTCCTGGAAAAACAGGGAATCCAGCCCCACTCTGCCAACCCCACCCTACGGCTCTTAAATTCCAGCCATCAGGTGCCACACACTGTACATGACCCCGGCTCTGAATCACTATTTATCAGCAATATTACCCAATTTTATGTTACCAAACAGGCTGAGAATTAAAATAATCTGATGGCTTATTAAAAAAAGTTACCCAATTTTATGTTACCAAACAGGCTGAAAATTAAAATAATCTGGTGGTTTATTAAGAAAAAAAAAAAGGCATTTTTAACAAAGCAACAGATTTTCAAAGTGTCTAAATCTTTTTGCCTTTTTCTCTTTTCTTTTCTTTTTTTTTAATTCTATACTTTCAGAATATCTAACCACAAGCATTTGAGCAAACTAGAGAAAAGAAACTGTTGGTAATTTTCTGTAAGTTTCAAAAGGCAGCAGGATATAGGCGCCGTTTTATGTTTCTATCTATAGAGACCTGCAGGCAAACGTACAGTGGAACAAAGATAGACATCTAGATATATTTGTACCTGCCGTTCGTGTGCCTGTATGGAGATAGATTCTTAATTAGATAAGTAAACAATGGAAAGTTTTAAAATTCGTAGTTTGAGTGTACCGAACTCTTTCTCTCTTTCTCTCTCTTACTTCTTTAGTCATAATTTTTTTACCCGCTTTCTGCGCCCTACAGCTGATCACCACGCATCCAGCAGTGCCGTGGGCTTCTGGAGCTGGCTTTGACCTGCACTGAAGCAGGATCAAATATATAAAAGTGAAATAACTACCTTTGATTCACACACTTCTTTGGCATTTTAGCACATGATTTATTTTTTTTAGCAGAAGAATAATTTCTGACCGGCCAAGTGAGGCAGTTGCAACATGGAAGATCTTAAGCAGAACTGAAGCAGCAAGAGAAAATGAGAGAAATATGGGTTTGTAATTTAATGTCTGAGGTCTTTATGGGACCTTTGGTCAGGGCTGGAGCTCCCAGAGCAGCCCTGCTCTCTGTTCCCCCCTTCTCCCTGCTCTCTGGTGAATATTTCACAAAATCAGGATCACTCACCAACTAATTCTAGGTGAGAAGAGGCAAATATTTCCGAACTAATCAGGATCACTCACCAACTAATTCTAGGTGAGAAGAGGCAAACATTTTCCAAACGGGAGAAAACAGCTACCTCCCAGATTACAAACCAGACCAGTCCTCCTCTTGCTCTTCTTGCCTCTCCCTGTTTTTTATTACCAAGCTGCTGCTGTGATCTGGCCCAGGCTCATTGCCAGGAACCGGCAGGAGCCGTTGCTGCTGCAAGATGCTTTGATACAGGACTCGCCTTCTACGCCCTGAAACCTGCAGCCACAGTTGGGTTGGATGGTGTTATCCATCGTTTGTGGTCCATGGGGACCAAACTCTGGTGACCGTGCCCTTGGACAGGTGGGCTTTTACCAAACCCCAGAGCTCAGGTGAAGCCTGCAGTGAAGATGCTCCTTTAACACACCTGATGTCTCGGTTTATAAAAAAAACCTAAGTGCTCATTTTGGGGAAAAAAGCTACACCATGAGGTGTTGGGGACCACTAAAGCTCTGGTGAGTTCAGCAAGACCATGACAACTCACACAAGGCTCAGTTTCAGACCATAGGGCTCGATTCAGAAGCCCGTGAGATCCCTGCACCGATTCCCCAGCACAGCTGGAAGAGCCATACAACTGTTCACAGAAATCAATCACTTCTAGCAAACTGAAAAACAATTTGCTTATTTTTATTAAGCTTTCTTCCCCCTACACTGGCAAGGCTTTAAGGAAGAAGAGATATAAAACAGAAATATTTAAGAGAACATTCATTAATTTGTAATAGCTACAACATTGTGTGTTTCAAAACCCCATCTCTCTGGGAATCACGTGTTAAATATTCATCCCAATACTTAGGCAATTCCAAAGAGGATATATATTTCTTTGCAACCAAACATTAAAAATTAATGAAGTGAAATAAATAAATCCAATAAAATCCAGATGATGATTCTGACTTTGCTTTCTTAAAGAAACCTGATTGCTTCAAGAGCCTTCTCCTTCCCTCACGGTCAATAGAGTTCAGTTTTAATTACAGTTGACAGTTTCTTGGTTGTTGTAACAAAGGATTAAAAAGCACAACTTTGATAATAAAACTTGTCTGTTACCTTATTTAGTGATAAGCAAAGTCCAAGGACAATCATAGAATGGTTTGGGTTGGAAGGGACCTTTAAAAGTCTAGTCCAACTCCCCTGCCATGAGCAGGGACATCTTCAACTAGATCTGGTCACTCAGAGCCCCATCCAACTTGGCCTTGAAAATGCTAAAATGCCATCGAACACTCTGAAATGATGAGATTATTCTGGTACAGAAAGTTTATAACCTGTTCACCAAAGCCTTTCCGGAGGCTTGAAGCAGTACTCCAAAACCTCAGCACTTCTTGGACATCTAAAACAGTCCCCAAGTGCAGGACAATCTGCCATACAGCCAGCTACACAAGTAACAAGGTCAGATCCTTTAATATAACATATAGTTGTGTTTCATTTAATGCAAAATACAAATTTTGAGTGCTCACAAGAAGTGAAAGTTAGCACTCAGACGAGGCCAGCTCAGTATCTCCGGTTTATGTCTTTCTTCAAACTTCACGACAGCTGTAAAAGTTGCAAAGATTTTGTGACAATCCCTCACTTCATTTTGTTCTAGGATGGAGGGACAATATAAAGCAAAAAGGAGGAAAATTAAGCAAAAAGGACTAATAAGAAAAAAAATCCTTGATCTTAAAAGCAAAAGTTTACTCTTATGTTGACAATATAAAGCAAAAAGGAGGAAAATTAAGAAAAAAGGACTAATAAGAAAAAAATCCTTGATCTTAAAAGCAAAAGGTTACTCTTATGTTACAAAGGTCACTTTTCAGTTGATGAATTTCTCATTCCTAGCAAATGTTTCTCTGATTTTCACTTTCAGGGTCTATGTTGTGTAAATATTTTATTTTTGGCCACAACAGAGGCTGTTCATAACCCCTTGATGTGTTCCTGGAGCTCCTATTGATGCCATTTCAGGATTCTCTACAGCAACACATTACTCGCTAATTTTATCACCATCGGTTTTATCCAGCCTATTGTAAAATTGAAAGCAGCACCTCAAATCCAATGCCAGGAAACCACCGTGGAATTTTACCTCCAGATTTCAACACTAGCTCTTCGGGAGCTGGAAATCCAGGCTAAGAGCAATAATTCTGTTCCTACAATACAACAGAAGTGTGTAAGTGGTTGTAAGTACCGCTATTTTTAGCCAGTACAAAGCTTCCGTTCTCCAAACCAACAAAAAAAAAAAAAAAGACAGAAATGAATGAGAATCGTCTGCAAAGTCTGGACATCTACAATCCTCCAGGGGTGTTTGCTCTAAGTGCTTTTTGAGATGGGGTTGATTCTAGTTTTTTGGTTAAAATCCACATCAGCTTCATACACCAGGGTGTTAAAACGTCAATTTTTTAGCTTTCTGGCTACGACCCAGCTCTCAGCCACACTAAATCAGGATTGACCTTGACTTTCTGGCTCCTAATCCTGGTCCTCACCTGGCCACGACCACCAAACTGGATGGCCAAACCCAAATTGTGCCTTCCCCATAAACTGCCAGCTACAGCACAGGATTTCCCAGACAGTATTGTGCAAATGCATATGTGCGTTGTAAAATTAAAGAAAAAAAAATGCCTACTCTGAATGCAAACTTTCCTAAACCCTTTGATGACAGCAATAGAAAGTGGGACTGCAAGTGCTGATGCGATGCTGCTTACTTGCATTTCTCATTATTGTAACGAGTCTACAGGCTCCAGAAGCCAAACAGCAGCCAGGGACTAATTCTCCTCCAATTGCTACCCTGCTGCTGATAAAATGGTATGGCATAAACAAATTCTGCCTTCAGACTTTTATATAAACACACAGTACAGGCCCACAAAGGGCACCGACGGCACCACTTTTAGTTAGCAATTAGCAGGACAAGACGGGAGGCAGAGCATTTGTCTGTCTGAGGAAAATGCTGCACCAAACCCACAACATCACAGCGCCTTTATCCAAACGGCACCGACGGCACCACTTTTAGTTAGCAATTAGCAGGACAAGACGGGAGGCAGAGCATTTGTCTGTCTGAGGAAAATGCTGCACCAAACCTGCAACATCACAGCGCCCATCCCATCCCAATGGGAGCAGAAGGCACAAGTAAAGGGGAAAACAGGAAA
Source organism: Calidris pugnax (assembly GCF_001431845.1). NCBI lineage: Eukaryota > Metazoa > Chordata > Aves > Charadriiformes > Scolopacidae > Calidris > Calidris pugnax. The sequence goes on along the minus strand of NW_015090893.1, from coordinate 16,703,598 downwards.
GAAGCTGCACAGCATTGGGTCCCAAAGACACCCAGAGCCCACAGCTTCATTGTCCCCTGCCACTGGTGGAGCCCACAGCTCCTGCCATCCCCCCCGTGGCACTGAGAGTGTCATCACTGCCCAGGCAGGAGAAAGTAGAATTTCAAAACAGAAACTCTGAAAGGTGGGAAGGCTGGCACATAACGACTGGCGTTTCAGAAAGACAGCAGTTTGTTTGGTTTGGTTTTTCTAAATTTGTTGTATTTCTGTTTTGTTTTTATTCTGCTCCACCTTCTCTCTCTCTCTTTCAGGTCCCGTCTTATCATCGTTACTTAACTGGAAAGGGCTTTCTCTAAACATTTCCAAGCAGCCTTTGGAAGGATCTCTTTCCACAGCCCTCAAAGTTTCTACAGAAATCTGGTTTCCTCTCCTATCTTGACAATCTTTTTGCTTCAGCAGTGTATATTTTTCTTTCTCTGCCCTTCTTCTTCAGCAGCCCTCCACGTGGCCATGAGCTACCAGGCGGAGAGTTTCCATTGACTTCACTGCGCTTTGGTTCGCACTTTACATTCAGAAGTTTTCTGCCCCTTCTCATCTTCAGATCCCTCCACCGCAGTGCTTCCTACCCACACAGGCCCTCGCTTGCACGAGCTGGAAACCTCATGAGACTGGGGCTCTCGGGTTTTTTCCAGTTCCCAAAGAAGGCAATGGTTTTGCCCTCGGGGGACGTTTCGTTAACTCCCGTTCTGAACCGGCAACAAACACAATTTTTTCAGGCACAAAAGAGCCTCAGATTTGGTCAGATTGAGAGAGAGCAGAGGAGGGTACTTGGTCTCTTTTAGCCCTGTTGATTTCATAAGGATTAAGTGATTTTTCATCATGGGTTACCCATTCCCAGGTACCTGGGTATCCAGCCATACCCAGAGGGAGAACATTAACAACTCAACATCAAGTCGATTCATCAAAGCTCTGCCAGAAACTGTCTCAGATCCAGTTCTGTTCAATGTTTTCCCTAAAATCAGGGATGATAAAACAGAAAGGGCACGTTTAGAGTTGCCAATGATGTGAATGGGGAAGCCATTACAAACAAATCAGAGAGCAAGACTGGAGTTTGACATGATCTTTATGGTAGAAATAAAAACAGATGAAGTTGAATATGGACAAGTATCACAAATGCAAGGAGTAGGCACTAATACTCACCTGCAGATGCACCTTGTGAAAGGTTTATAGTGAATAGGAGTCAATAATTGCAGGCTGTTTCCAAAAAAAGTGAATATGCAGTATTTTGTGTAGGAAACAATGAAATACATCAGCTGTGCTCAGTATCAGTGTGGTCTCAGCTGTACCAACCAGCCACTTTGGGCTTCAACTTCAAGATATGGAGCAGTTGGAGAGAGTGCAAAAGAAAGAGAGGAATGATCAGGCAACCTGGAAAATACAGCTCATAGGAGAGGACTGAGAAAATTGAGGTTTCTGAGCTCGGCTCGACACTGAGCCCCTGCTCACCAGCGAGAGAACAACACAATCACAGCTCTAAAAGGCACCCAAACCAAAAAACAGTTTACTTGGCACATCCACAGATGGTATAATGAGGTGGACAGGCAAACTTTGGCAAAAAAGACTTAGGTTAGACTTCAAGAAAACCCTCTGTGAAGAGACAAGCACTGGAACAGGCTGACTGGAGAAGCTGCAGAGCTCCTGTCATGGGAAGTCTTTCAGAAGAGATTAAACAGTTTTTCACTAGAACGACAAAGGTAGTTTTTCCTGTAGTGGTTGCAGGGGATGGGTCAGAAAACTTGAGAAGTCTTTTCCTCACTTATTAAACAGCCAGCTATGGTTAGGTTCTCTGGGAAGATCAAAGCAAACACTTAACCAAGCACAATGCAACTGCAGAATCATGGATGTTGTAATGATACAATTTTCTGGATTTTTAAACCCTCAACAACAGTTAGTGGCCAACCTTGCCCAGAAGGTCCACAGAAATGATGCAATACCACTCTGCTGACAGAGATCTATGGTGGGAACAGGGAAGATTGCTTGCACCTTGATTGCTTTTCACTTCCAAACCCACAGAGTCCTGAAGGAACTGGCTTGGCTTGAGCCAGAAGGATGGAGCTCCAATGACAGAGTACTCCACAGGAGGATCTCCATGGCATGCTTGGGCTCATATTTTCTTTCTTTGTCTAGCAACAACGAGAAAGTATTGACAGATCTCTCAGATGTTATGTCACCCTTTTTCCACTCCCACCCACCATCTGTCTGTCCCTTACCCCCTCCCACCACCTTCAGAGCTCCTCCGCCAATACAACATCTGAGCACTGACAAGAACATGAAGATTTTGTCCGTTATAGAAAGGTTATTTCTGAGATGAGCCTTTCCAAGCACTAAGAGAAAAGAATAAATTAAGTAGCAAAAAGATGAGTTACCATAACTGCCAAAGAGGCAGGAGAATTCCATGTTCTTTGAGCGAAGCAACTGCTGTCCCAGGAGCTCCTGCCTTCCACCCATATCCTTCCCTGATTCTTCTCAGCATCGGTCAAGACAAAGGCAAACAACCACCAGAACATCCTGCACTTCAACCAGGAGCAAGACATTGGAATCCTAAACCCTGGGCTGAATCCTCACATTTTATGCCAATGATTGATCCCAAAGCAGGGTCTGGCCACCCTTTTCAGTCACCACCTGGCTTATTGTCACACACGCTCTGTGCCTGAGGTTCACTCAGGTTTTGCTCCCTTAATCATCTTGACATGTACTTATACAATTATTTCATGTTAACTTATCATTCAGGCCTTTTCTTTTGTTCTTGTAAAGATTAACTTTCTAGAAAGACACTCAGCTGGCAAAACATTTTGAAATATAATTCTCTGGTGGTCTATTTTCAGCAATGAAATACTTGGTGGTCACTAGATTTCACTACTAGCACTTAGTGGTTTTAAAAGTTGTTTTCTGTTCTACATATTAACGTAATTTGTTTACTATAAAAAGACTCCTAACCATATATTTCTCCACTCTTCCTTGTCCATTACAGAATGAGACCTGAACGTTATATCAAAGAGACTAAGGCAAAGTCAAGTCCCAAAATGTTCTTACCCCAAACCAATTTCACTTGCAGATTCTAACTGCTTATTTTCCAGATAAGCCTAAAAGCCCTTAAAAACACCACCGCAGGCACGTACACCACACCCCATCCGAAATGCATCACATTCTGGTATTGTCACAAGAAATACCATGATAACAAGAATCCCAGCACGTAGGAGGCAGAGACACTGAAAGCACAGACTCTGGTCTTCTGCAGACAAAATCCATGAAGAATAAACAGCGATTTAAAAAGCAAGTTACTTGGTTTAGAGCTACGTGGCAGCAACTGCTCCTGCTCACGAGAGAACCAGGTGAGCAAAGATCTCAGATGTTAGAGGAGTCTTCAGAAGAGGATTTTTAAGTGATAGGGAAAAACTGTCCTCTTCCCTCATCAGTCACGTTTGCCACTAACTTTTTATTCTGGGTAAATATTTAGCTGCAAGTAGTATTTGAGACCCCACAATTCCATTTGCAGAGTTTACATGGTGGGACGGGGTATTCCCTGGTTGTGAAAGGGGAGGGGGGAGATTAGCAAGGTCTGCACCAAAAACACAACCTTCATGGGTGGCGTGTACGTGGGCAGGGGAGAGAATAAGGCCAGGAAGGCAGCAGGAGCGACTCCAAAATCATCATAAAATAGTATTGATAAAGGGGAAGCAGCTCAGAGCAGGGCTAACAAAATACCGAGGAGCCTGAGGGAAGGGATGGCGGAGGGAAGATTAGAGGAATTGCATATGGATATCTCTGACCAAAGGAAAGAGTCAGGGGATATCTGACAGGTATCAGCTTCGCAGAGAGTGAGGAAGCAGCGTTCAGGCTGGGATAGGATGGATAACTGGGAGCAATTAGAGGAAAGGGAATAAAAAGGAATTTAAGCTCAATATGAGGAAAGAAAATTAAAGGAGGAAATTAGAATATGAAATCATTGGAGGGCAAAAAGGTCATTTGTAGAAACTCCTTCACTGGAGAATTCAAAAGGAGGCACGATAAAGCCCTAATAAATATTGGGTGAGGAGAATCTTATTTTGTGAAGCAGGGAAGTTGGCTGGGTGACCCATGAGCACTTTGCTGGCTCTAAAATCCAGCTCTCTATTTATACCTGACCACAGCACGGGATAATGATGGAGCAAAATCCAACACACTTGCTTTCAGGGGAGCCTCTTCTTGATATCTCTGCTTCCACGTGGCCAGTCTTCACCGCAGCTCCACAGGCTGGGGCTTTCCTTGTGCTCCAGGACGTTTGACCACGACCACTGGCAGCAGCAGGAGCCAAGGACAAGGAGCCTTACCCTGAAGAGCAAGCAAAGAGCAGGGAGAGCTGCCAGATGCTGCCCTCTCCCTGGAAGGGAGCAAGGAACGCCACCGGGTTATCCTCCTTTTCCAGAGTTTACATCTATGGCACAAACAACACAATGGTCTCGCCCTGATGTTTATTTCAATAAACACCGGGAAAGCTTCCAAAAGCCTCTTGCAAACAGTTATGAAAACTAACCAAGCCATTGAACTATTATATAAATGATCTCCCAGGCCTTCATTATTATGGTTACTGTTGGACAATAACAAGACTTTGAGGGGCTTCTACAATAGCCGAGTCTTGTTTGGGATCCCAGAGGCTTCTGGCTCGGTCTCTTCTATTCAAGTACCCACTCGGGCCGAATTGCAAGACACTGTGGGGTTAAAACCAAGCATTGCATCAAGATTAAATACATCTGTTATGAAAATCGTCTCTGTTTTGCATACATGATTCAATAAAGAGTCTTAGCAGGATAATTGTTTTGCCCAGGTTATTAACCAGAATTTTCTTTACCTTTTTTTTTTTATTGTTATTATTACTCTTCAGAATAATGTTTAAGGTAAACAACTCATAATTGTGCGAGAATTGCATTAAGTGGAATGCTCTATCCCGAGTGTCCATTCCCGGATATTATGTTCTATTACCAAAAGTCAGCCTTGCGTTAGGAAGTTAATTTTATATTTCAAGCAGCTAAAGCAGACAGTGCATGTGTGCGAAACATAAGAAAAAAACCACTGGAAATTAAAGTCCTGAATATGGCAAAGTGCAAATTAAGTTTGTACAGGGCTGGAACTTGTGGAAGGTGTCATCAGAGAGAACCAAGGAGAGTTGTGCACAGCTCCCAGGCCACCAGCGGTGTCCCCAGGGCGGGGGGAACCCCAAGCCCTGTCACACGCTTGTCCTAAACACACCAGCTGTGGGGAACAGGCGGTAGGATCACCCCAAAAGGAACCCACGGCCACCAATGTCACCCCAGGGTCCTTCAGCCTGATGGCCCCGCTGGGAAAGAGCCCTGCGGCGGGCTGGACGGAGGCAGCGCTCGCCACCGGCCGCCAGGGGGCGCCGCAGGGCCCGCCCGCAGCCGCGCAACCTCCGCGCCCGGGGACGGGGCTGGGGGCGACCAAGTGGGCTCCGGTGGCACCTGAAAAGGCAATTAGCGACCAAGCCCTCGCATGCGGGGGGTCACTGCGGCGGTGCCAGCTCGGGGACAGGCCCCCACGTGGCCCCTCACAGCATCCTCCCTCGGTTTATGTATAAGAGGAGTCATATTTAGGCTCCTAAATAAATAGCTGTATTTTGAGATAATAATGGCAAGGGTGGGCTCTGGGGGAGCAGGGTGGAAAAGGGGTTTTGGGGCACCCAGATGAACTTTATTCCCATGGCATCAGGCTCTCAAATAGCTGGCACCAGCCTCTGAAGGAGCACATACATAAATGCACAAATATATATAAAATATATATAAATACACGAGATATATAGAGCAACTGCACACACAGAGGTTTTTTTTTCCCCTAGAAAGGGGTTTTGGGGCACCCAGATGAACTTTATTCCCATGGCATCAGGCTCTCAAATAGCTGGCACCAGCCTCTCAAGGAGCACATACATAAATACACAAATATATATAAAATATATATATACACATACACGAGATATATAGAGCAACTGCACACACAGTTGGTTTTTTTTCCCCTAGAAAATGTCACAAATCAAAGAAAAAAAAAAGAAATTACTTCTTCCCAGGTGATACAGCGGATGTAAAATGCTTCAGAGAAAGAAAAGCCTGAAAACTCCAAAGGAGGAAGAAGATGCATAGAGTGGGAATAATGTAGACTGTAAAACCCAACACTCAAAATATTAACGCTCAAAATCCCCACCCGTTTGCAGATGACAGAATACCCACAGCCCCTCTTTGTCGAGGCCAAAAGCAGCTCAGAATCTGAGATCTGAGCCCTCAAAAGCCTCATGACACCGATTGTTGTTATTTTCCCTGAAAGCGTGGAACATTTCCAGGCTGATTGGACCAGAGGAAGGGACTGCGTAGCTCTGGGACAAGACTCTTATTCCTGCTTATTAATTTTGGAGCTTTAAGGAGCATTTCTCCCAATGGAGAATTGCTGTGAAGTGATTTAACCCCTGAACTACTCTGAAGGGCTCCTGTGTCCTGTCCCATTTTGAGGGAAAAAGCCCCATCCATGGCAAGCGCTGCTGGAGAAGCCCTACAAGTTTCAGCCCTTCCACACAGACAGGCAGAATTTTGCCTACTCAGCAAATCCTGCCGGGGCTGAGGTGCTAAATAACTACCCGAAACCCCGGTGTCGCAACCCTCCCCCGGCCCTTGCTCAATTCCCTGACCTTAGAGACTTCTGGAGCCAGCTGGTGCCTTTCTCGTCAAATTTAACTTGCCCCAGAACTGGAATGACACAAAAAAGGTGTCCTGCCGTGCTCCTGGGAGTCCCACACTTCCACACCGTGATTTGTTAAGGGTAATTAGCTGAGTGGCCCTAAGGGATGAGAGAGATAACTGGGAATGCCGCGGTGGAAGCCGAGAGTGACCACTCGCCAGCATCTTCCGACAGAAAACACCTTGGTTTCTGCTATGTGGACAAACAGGTTGGACTAATTACCAGGCATAATCGTTATTATTTATGCTCTTCAGACATCAGAGTTTTGTCTTTAAATGAATTTATAGAGGGGGGGAGAGAAAAAAAAAAATAATCACAAAGCTGAATAATCCCTTTAATTATACGCTTAAAAATCCTGAATGGAAGAAATTAGGAGACACAAAGGAACAAACATAAACTAATTATTCCTTGTTTTGCAGCTAACATATTTCTATGGTAACCACTACGGTCTTCGAAGAAATTAAATGATTTTTTTTAAAAAAAAAAAAAATCGGTTCATCAGGAAAGTCACCCAGTAAAAGCCACAAAACAGAAATCCTCCAAATAAGTTGAGAGATGAAGGAGACAAGCCTGCATTTTCCCAGCTGTTGGTCATTAGAGCTCCGAAACTCCATTTTCATTAAAACCACCAAGTAGATTCTCTCTTACGTGCTGTGTGGGGAGCTCAGTGGGTATGTGCATGGGCACGTGGGCACATACAGAGAGAGGAAAAAAGGAGAGAGACGACTTTTACTTCTGTATAACATATGTCACTATGGTAAAGTTGCACTTTCTGCTAACACACTCATTTTTAATTTTTTTTGGAGATTGAAAGCTTCCAATCTAACTCTTACACAACCTCAGCTTTCCTGTGCCACTTCGAGCAGATTGTTAAGTATTGATTTAACATGGAATGTCCCAGCTCTGTCCCTCCAGTGTGTGGAAAAGCACATCAGGTAGGCAAAAAAAGGTGAACAATTTTGGTAGGTCAACACCACATGGAAAGTGGTGGAGTGTTCAGTAAGTTTACACATTTATTTATTTTTTTTTTGCCCTTGAAATGTGGCGAATTAATCAAAACCACTCACTTAAAACCTAAACCAGCCTGTCACCAGCTTTACATTATTAAACTTGAGCTCAGGGGGGTGCATTGCCAGAGGAATAATTCAAGCAGAATGGTCCAGGGAGGAGGCAGATTCTGGCTCTGTGGGAGGTTCAGTTCTTCAGGCTGTGCAGAGCTGGGGAGCCAATACAGACAGTTCATGCAAACATGCCTTGCTCTTCATTTGACCACACCACCAAAACCAATGGTTTCCCCTATCGCATCTGTGGCCGTGCTGGCAGCTACAGATAAAGAATTTAACTGAAAAGGTTCGTATGAAGGGATCCTCAGGTTTCAGTTGGGAGGAAAGTCCCTGCAGTTGAAGGCGAGCAACACGGTTCGAGCTTTTTCACAGAATTCAGAATTTTTTCCCTCCCTCTGGGCCCTGCACAGCGCTTTTACCCTCACGCTCTTGGTGTCTCCCTTCCTTCGTTGCTGCGATTAAAACAGAAACTTTACTGCAGAAAACTGGCAATTGAATGCTCTCCGTGATCATCTCTCTCTTCTGGGATGAGTTGTCAAAAACAGGAGAAATAGCAAGAAAATTAAGTGTCAGCAGGGACTAAAAGGCTGCCCAGCTCCCTGCTCTATGGCTTTCAACCCAACAGCCAGCTTCAGCCCTACCATTTCTCCTGGATGGTTTTTGCCACCTCTCTGTAAGGACATAAAGACGGGTCACACATCCCAGACACAGTCCAGCAAGAGATTCATTACTGCCTTTGGTTACCATAAGATTATTAATATTCTTAATAATAGCAATAACAGCTGCTATTAAGACATCCTGCCAGCTTCGGAGAACAGGTTTCTATTTTCCTCAGGTTCTAATTTTAGAAGCTTCTGGGGACTATGTAAACATGTGAGCTAGCAACAAAAAAGAGAATTATTTAGATTATATGCTGAAAGCATAGGGCGGGTGATCAGATCCCAATATCCTGTGAAGTCACTGCCCTGGACTCTCATGGATCTGCTTGCTCCCATCTGACACGAGGCTCCTCAGCCCTCTGTGGCCCCATTCAGTGTCTGCTCTGCCAAACCTTATGCCCATTGCTATGTTTAGAAAAAAAAAAATAACTGTGGTGGCAAAACGCTCATTTTGCATTTGTAGTAACAGTTTTCTTCCAAAGATAAAGCAGCTTTTCACACACTGAAATCTCTCTCTAAAGCCAAGCCCGTTGATGTCCCATTTCACTTTTTCATTTATCCAGCAAAAATACCAAAAACTAACAGACAGGAAGAGCTTAAAAAAGCTCCATGAGACTTTTTTTGGCTCTTCTTTCTACAAAGCACTTAAGCAGAAGCTTAATTTACTGCAGGTAAGTAGTATGTGGCTCCAGTGGGACTACATATCTGATTAAAGAATAAATGTAATTGTCTCTATAGATCAATGCAGAATTTATTCCTCCTTGAGTATCAGATGGATCCTTATGGTTTCTCCAATAAACTCATGCAGTGCAAAACATTAAGTGACCCAACCTATGAAACCACACACACTACTGGAAATCTATACCCAGATACATATTATCATCACTGCTCGAGTATTTCATTTCTATTACTTTTCCTAGTTAAATAAACTCTGTGCTTGTTTCAGAAGTCTATATAAAGAGCTCATAAAAGCAACCCCTCTCCTTTTCCAACAACATCTTGACATATTCCAGACCAAAAGAAAAACCGCTTACCAGGTTAGATCCCTCAATAAGTTTTCAAGAGCCCGGAAAAATAACTTATTTAGAAGAATGCAAAAATTTTGTAGACCAGCTACAGGGCATAAAATCAGACACTGGAGTTGCTTTTGTCGAGAGCTGCTGCTTTGGACACGTGTTTCTTTATCTGCACTTCAGAGACCCTTATTCACTGGAGTCTGAAAGTTAGCGCATCCATCAGAGGTATGATTTAATGGCCTTCACGGCAAACAGTGACCCTACAGGAAGAATAAATGAGTACGTGTTGTTAGCTGAAGGCGAAGGCATGTTTTGCACACATGATGTCACTCTTGCAACTCAGGAAGAACTAATTGCTCGGCTTGTTGTAAAGTCTCCTGCTCGTTGGGTTCACTTGCAAATTATAGTCGTCTGGAGAGCTACAGCATGTCATCAGCACACAACAATGTTGTCTGAAGCGTAATTAATATCTGTCTTTCTTTTCAAGTTCCTTATTTACCCTCTTTCCCCCATGACAAATATGTTAATGACCTCTCCAAAACCCACAAGTTGTCATTTTCAAAGAGCCCCCGTCTTTCTGCCTTGAGCTGAACACTTCGAGAGTAAATCACGGTGAGCCTGTTCTCGCCCCCATTAAAGCTTTTGAGGGTTTTGTGACTTCAGTGTAAGCAAACTCGCATGGGTTGTAATAGGAACAGGACCACAGACCTATTTTGCTTCGCACCTTCAGCCAAAGGTGGGGAAAAAAAGCCCACCCAACACACCAAACAAGCAATTGTCTAATGATTTTGCAGGATTTTGAGTTGAATCAGGTGCCCAGAGCAACATGAGGATCATCAAACCACCCAGTCTTATGGGCTGCAAAGTTGCTGTTGGGTGACAGGGTCCTAAAAAGTGGCTACTTTTACCTTCAGTTTTGATTTTGAGAATGGGGGTTTATATCTTTATTTTCAGCAATATTATCTGCTTACCCGATTCTCTTTTAAGTACTTATCTGCAAAGGGTAAAATACTGCCTGGAGTTAAATACAGTTGCATCTGAAAATAAACATAGAGGACACGTGTATCAGCAATAACTGTACTGGTGGCCCAGCCCATTACTGGGGAACATTGTGATAGCAGCTGGTGAAGTACTGCTTGCACTCATACACGGACTTAGATAATTCTGAATATATACCCCTTTTTTTATGTATCTTTACAAATGACTCAGGTTTACAAATAATAAATGCATTTACGCTAAAAGCAGAAATAGGATCGCCTATATTTAATTACTCACATCTGTGTTCTACTTTTCCTTTTTTATTAAAAAAAAAATCCCCTGATTAAATCATCTGCCATGCAGCAGAAATCTCTGTACAACAACAAAAACAAAAAAGTACTATTTCCACTACTACATAGCTGTTACTTTCAGATGTGAATAAAGCATGTCCCTTTCCAAGATTTAAACACATGGCAAGTGCCCGTGCTGTATTTATCAAGTTTTCACATGTTTCTACCCTTCCACAATTAGGAAGGTAGAGCTTCTGGAATTCTTACTGTATTACTAATATGAATGTACTTGCAGGTAAGAAAGTACAAGATATGTTATAAATTTCTTCTTTTGTACATAGTGCTGTAAAACAGAGGTTAAGACACCCATTTATTTTTTTTTTTGCCCCCAGATCTCAATGTTAGCTCATACTTGGTGCACCTCTTGCAGACCCACTCGGGGGTGGTGACTGTGAGAAGATATTCACATCTAATTCCAGCTCTGCCTCGTTAGCATCACAGCCACATCAGTAGCAGTGTGTTTGAGGGTGGACAGGGTATCTTAGGGACACTGCAAGGTCTGGGTACCATTGTGGTCTCAGCTTAGTAATGGTAAATTTCACCTTGACTGGAGCACCTTTTTCCAAGCAGCACCTTGGAAGGAGGTCCTGCTTGGAAAAAGGATGTAAACACACCTTTTTCCTCCTTTTCTCCAGTCAGGAGCATTATACCATCCTGTGAGGTTTCCAGCGAGAGCACTGGGGCCAGCCTTCCAACAGAGATTTGCAAACCCAGACTATCCTGTAAGAGTAAGATGGACACATCTACTCCTTACACTGAAGACTATGATTCAGGGTCTCCATCCTGCTCTCCAGCAGTGGAAGGAAGCCCATGGTCTGTGAGGACTAAGGTACAGTGTCCTATAAACCACCTGCCATTTACATTTTTAAAAGGCTTTTATGTTACAGAGGTAGAGTAGCATAAAGGGGAGTACAGAATATAAACGCTGCAGAATAACATGAAAAATCCTTTCCAACAGCATTTCTTTTTCTAACGACTTCTATTGATTCTCATTCCACCACGGTTCAGATGCGTTTCTTCAGCATTACGTTAAAACCCTGTTACATTCATCATTTAACAAAAGATAACCCCTCTGCATTTAAAATTATTTATAAGGTTCTAAAGTCTGCCAGACTCAATAGCAAAACCAATGGGTTCTAATGATCTTCTCTTCTAACAATAAATAAGCAGCTCTTAGAATAGGGACTGTGATTCAGAATTCTTGGGTTCTGGTCTTTGTTTTGCAATACCATCGCTGCCAAACTGCATTTGACACCTCTGTGCCTCAGCTTGCCTAATTCACAAATGGGCCCAGCAACACCTCTGTCACATGGTGTTAAAAGGTTTAGTTAATTGCTGCTCATAAATCATATTGAGAGCCTTGAAAATGAGAAATATATATATATGCAAAGTAGTTTTGATGTTGTAATAGAACTGCATTGCTGTCAGATGCAGCATTTAAAATTAAATTCTTAGAAGATTCATATTCCTTGTATCATTTTGCTACCTGTGAGCATTAGGGATTACTTTCAGAATATTCAAAAGCCAGGTACAACTTTTGTGCGGTTCAAGACGACGCTACTCATGACACTCACGGGGGAAGACACCGGAATAGGAACAACTTTCCTATCCACCTCCCATTGAAGTGGAGTGAGTTTTGCATTCATTTCAAGGGCTGCAGAACCCAAATCTTTTCACCACTCCTAATCAGCCTTGAAAAGCAACACTGCCACTTTATAAGACACAAATCCTACATTTAATAGCTCAGTTACAAACAAACACTTCACCTCCCTCCTCTTAACCAGCACATTGGCTGGCTGAAGGATTTAAAATTAGGCACCTTCACTTAGTCAAGTGTTTTGTGATCTGCCAAGTGCAAAGTAGAGCGTTAAGATTACTGTTTTCACTTTGATTCCCCCCCTTCCCCCCCCATGAATTACTTGCTATCCAAGTACAGCAGCTTTGTGGACAAGAAGCAGATAAGGGGTTTAGGAATGAATGCCGTACCTTTCAGAGTATCACATGCACAAATGTAGTTTGCAGTAACATAAATAGGATCAAGCTACGGAGTTTGGATTAGATGAGAAACTCTTTATTTAGACTTCAATGATTTTCAAAGCCTCAGTTTTCCTTCTGCCCACTGGAAAGACAAGGGAACATTACAAACTTTCAATCCATGGCCAGAATTCAACAGAATACAGTAAAGCTGCCTTTACTTGGGCTTTGGGCTCCATTTCAGCTCTAAGATAGAACCAAAGTAGATAATTTCTGTGACTCTTCGACGTTGCAGTGAAGCAGCAAGAAAAGCAATAAAGATTCACCAATGGAGGTGCCTATAGCGAGATGACTCCATTCCTACACGTTTCTCCCACTGCTCCTGCGGGTTGAACACTCCCTGTGCCCCGGGCAAACAGCGTACGCGACCACAAGTGGACCTTTGGAGGAGAGAGGACTTGAATCCCTGCTGAGCTGTTCCATCCTGGTGCGATTTCTAACCACATAACTACGACAAAATCCCAGACGATGAGACCTTTCGAGACTCATCCCTCACCCCTACCCGGGGCATCAGGGAACACGAGCTCCATTCCCAGAGCAGCTTACTCAGCCCATCCTACAACTCACGTCAAACAGGCAGGTGAAAAATTGGTCTTTTACTTAAACATTTCAAATTGAACTATTTTTTGGTTCTTTCACAGACCGGGTGTGCTTCGCTAAGGAAATCTGAGGTTTGCTACGGTGATTTTTTTTTTTTCCTTAAATCTTACAAGTGGGGGAAAAAAATTACTAACGAGCTGGAAATATTTAGTATTCTTCACAAAATGAATCTGGTGTCGTAGTGATAGTGTGGCAACTTGCCTTTGGTGCTAAATTTCAGCTTAACAGAAAAAGACAAACAAAGGCATCTTAACCTCTTAGCAGCCACTACCACCATATGAACAAATCGAGCTACAAGAACAGTAATTTTTTTCTTGCTTGAAACAATGACCTGGATTGTCCAAATTCTGACCTGAATCTGAAGCAACCGGGTTCTACAAGAAGGGGCCTGAACACTGACCAGAGCCATCTATGTGCTGGAGAACATAAATAGGGAGACAGGTAACATAAATAATACATGACTGCAGGATCTGGCCCTCATTTGGGGGCAGAACACTGAAACTATAATTGCTCTTGCAATGAATAGCTGATGAATGAAAACAATTAGTCATTTTATTTAAACTGTTGTTAGTTTTGCCAACACAAGTTTACAAAAGTCATTAGTCAGACTGCACACAAAGGGAAAAAAAAATAGAGAGATTTGATTTAAAAAAAATAACAATGAGATTTTTAAAAGGCCCTGAACTGATAGAGATGTTCAGGCTTTCTCTTCCTTCCTGGTTGAAACATCAGGGTACTTTTTTCCAAGCTTTTCTTTGGAGTAATGAGAAATAGCATTTTTAGTATGGTTTTTTTTTTGAAAAAAAAGAGGCAGAAAGCAAGCCAAGCCTTGGGACTGCAGAAACGAGGACTTTATAGATTCCACTGAGACTGAGGATAAGTTTTGGAGAGCAGGAGCCGAGCAGGATGGGCATGGACCACAGGGGAGTGAGGTGCTCAGTCAGCGGAGGCATGGCCTCCTCCATGGGTGTGGAAGAAGGCCAAGATGAGCACCATGGTGGCAGGAGGAGGGGGAAAGGCTGGCTGAGCTCATCCCGCAGCAGGGCAGAGGGACACAGCTGTCCCCGAGCCACCTCCTCAGCTGGCCCTGCAGGGACAGGTGGCTCCTCAGCAAGTGCTGGCCCTCCCATTGAGCACCCACAGGCCTGCCAGCCAACCCCACAGCACCAAAACCAGCAAGAAACGCTTCACTTCTCTGCATTTAACCTTTTCTGGGTTGAAGGTTTGGAGAAACAGGGCTGCTGGGAGTCTGTATGTTCTCAGTCTTCCTCCCGCCTGGCCATCAGCCATTTTGTCTGCCCACTCAGGGAGTGGCAGGAAGCAGGCCAGAGGGGAAGGGCGGCCATTTCGCTGGCCTCAGCCCCAAGCACAGCCCTGTGAGGAAGGCAGCAGCCATCCCAGCTGGATGCAGATGGCTGCGGGCAGCCTGTCCGAGGCAGGTTAACCACAGATGCCATTGCCTGGCACCGCCGGGTACTCAAGCCCCAGCACAAGACCTGCCTGGAAATGGCAGAGCACTGCTGCCACAGTGCAGCTACCACCAGCACAAGGCTTGACCCAAGCCCAGGAGTCTCTTACTTCCTGCTTCCTTAATACTTGCTTGTGTTAAGATACAAGCACTGACTGCAAACAGACATTTTACGCCCCAAACACTGTTTCTGAGGAGATGGGCAAGAGCAGCTTAGCAAGGGAACAGGACAGCCACGGCTCAAAACCAGCATGGCTCTTGGCATATGGACTGCCTCCCCATTGTGGGGAGGCTTTCAGCATCAGGAATGAGAATCAGGCAGAAACCTTGTGCTTTCCGATACCTAAAAACAAAAGCATTTAAGAGACTTTTCCTTTTTCCTGGGGACACGAGGTAACGGCTCCAGTTTACCTCACAGCTATTTGTTGTATCAAAAGCATGTTCACAAGCCCATCCTGAGCTACAGCATAACACCAGCTGAAGAAGAGCATGTGCTGCTTTTATTATTACTTCTAAAAAAAGCCCAAACTGTACCAACCCAGACATTTTGAATTGCTGGAGTGCCACTGACAGAAAGATGGGAAACAAAGTGCATGACCAGATTCTAGTGGAGGTTCAAAGGGACCACATCCCAAACACCATCTGGATACAGTCATGCATGAGTTTAACCACGAGGAAGGAAAAATTTTCCTAACGGAAATTTGTGTTTCATAGACAAGATGATCTTCATGTAGTCTCTAGATGATCACCTCTATGTGATACATCACCTATATTGCCCTGGGTGTTCCAATTTCCTTTCTTTTCACCTCTCTATTCAGTATTTGAGAGCCATTGTGCTTCTATTTTCCTAAAGAACATGGTGTCTTGCTACAAAATACACCATCATGACCCAACAGTTTCCAGCATCCCCAGCAAGACCTGCGCAGAACATGAGGACATCTTGCTCCTCTTCAACAAGGACGTAGCACAACTACAGGGGAGGCACACTGTGGTTATGGCAGCTGTACTACTTCTGTAGCTTCTCTTTGGCTAAATGGGATGTGTGTGCCTCAAGGGAAACCAGCCACAGCTTTTACAAGGGCTAAATTTATACGCACAAAAAATCTTTGACAAATCTCTCTCTAAATTGTCACAGAGACTGTGATAATTCTCTTCTCTTTCTTGGCTTACAGCAGTTCTTCCTAAGAAAACGCCACAACGCGTGGTCACACTCTACGCAAGAAACCACCGAGCTCCTGCTGTTTTACACCCACCATCACAGACAGAGCCCAGAGAAACAGTTAAACAGGGGCATAGCAAAACCACACCTGTGAGCATTTGAGCTCTGTAGAGCAGATACGTGTTTGAATGTGACAGATGCCAGGCCCAAATGGGACTCACCTGTTTAGCAGATTACAAATTGGACTGATAAGAAACAGATACACATCAATAATCTGAAAACAAAATGGCCTTTTAAAGGGGAGAGTTTAACCCAAGTTTAGCCCTGTCTTCCTTCAGTTCACAAGTTAGAATTTTATTGCACTTCAAATGCTGCTTCACATGAACAAAAACATGTTGTACAGAATCCAGGAAGGTTCACATTGGGCTGAGGAAACTCCGTGCTATTAGAAATGGGCAAACTCAGCTTCCCCTTGCCCCCTTTGTAGTGGTGTGCTCCAGTATCAGTATTGGAAGAGAGGCTGAGAAACTCAGTTTCTGACTAACTTTGTACAAACAACATCTAAGTTTCACTTTTCCAATATGTAAAATGAAAGTACTTACGTACCGTCACTGCAAAGTAGCTACAGAGCAGTGGGTGTAAAGAGCTGGAATAGACCTTCACGTCATGGACGTGCAATCAAGGAGAAAACACCAAGAGTTAGACTGAAGCCTTATACACCACCTAGGAACGTGGGGATGATCATGTAGTTCATTATAAGAGAAAACTGGGATCCAGTTGTTCATTCAGCAATTAAAACTGCTGCTGAGGAAGAGGTATTTTTCCATGTCCATTAAGAATTACAGCATGGATACAGTTTGTCATCGGTGTGTTATGAGGTATCCGTGCTCTCCTAGGCTACATGCACACATTATTTTTGTGCTTTTATTCAATGTGCTTCAAACCCTCATAACCTATATTTATTTATATTTTTTAAGCAAAAGTTACAATTAAGCCAAGATTAATAGAGTGGAAAGTTTAATGTGTTCAATGGCCATAAAGAGAAGTCTTTGATAGAGTCTAAACAAGACTAATTAATAGGTAAATGCAACTACTCATTCTTTGCTTCAGCCAGACTATCTCAGATATCACAATAGATATGTTCTTTAAAGATGTTTCAGATCATTCTGTCAGCTTTCTAAATGTTACATACTGCTCAAGAAAGTCATTTTATAGGTTATTCCCCGCCTGTATTTCCATACGCTTAGAGGCAGAAAGGAGCCTTTCTGGAGTCCTTCTGTTTGAGTGAATCCTTCTGAATCTCTTTTGTCTGCCCAGATCTCCAGGAATCAGCTCCTAATCTCCTCAGCGGTGTTTGAATTGGCACCACGAGAACATGCTGTCATCACTCCCCTTCATTTTCTAATGTATCTTTCCAAAATCACAATGCCTACTTCTCTAATTATTTTATTTGGCAACCTGGAAATAAGGGTAATTGCAGCGTTCGCTATTAGCTTTTAAGAAGGACGGATGATCAGATCATTTGGAGGAAAGAAGAATCAAAGCAGTAGGTCCTGGTTATACTCAAATAGGAGTCTCCAGAGGAAACGTGTGGTTGCCCGTGAAGTATCTCTGGCAACTTAAAGAGCGGTTTCCCTTCAGGCCAATGCTGAACCAATACTCCAGCATGACAGCAGAGGCACGGTAACTCGGGATATGCTCTATCCCCAGACGAGATGTTGAACAAATGTCTTTACCACATGTGGTCATTAAAGATTTGATGTCGAGATGAAAGGTGCTAACCTTGGAAACCTGGCCAGGCTCCAGCGTGGGTAATTACATTCTGCCTCCCTCAGCAGTTCTCTGCAGAGTTTCAGCTGGACATTTCAGATCTTAAACCGTTATGTAGCCTCGCCGTGAGTGGCTTAAGAGAAGGACTTTGTTTGATCACTGTGACAACTCACTGATATTCTGCATCAACAACTCATAGTACGGAACTGCAAACCTTAGAGCGGTAACAAATCACATCACAGGAAAACTATTCCTGTTACTGTGCATTGCTGCAGCCTTTTTTACACGGGAGCAGCCCTTGGAATGCAGTGAAACCTACTGCGTAGATAACTCCTGTGGGATGGACCTTTGGAAAAGGGTAATAATATAAAAAAAGAGATTGTATTTTCACTCAACAGTGGCTCCCTTGGAAGAAACTCACAGGTAGAGGCCAGGGTTGCTATTTTACTGCAGTTAAACTTTAACACTTGCATCCTGTAGCAGTTTCTCTTAGAAGCAGAGCTGCTTGGATCTGCTAGTGATGGAAAAGTTTTGCAGAATCTTGTAACACCATTCCCAAGCGTCAGCATTGCCTTTGGAGCCTGGCACACATTGAGAGCACCACAGCTCTGAGACCTGCTCTGCCAGAGCATTTACAGCACCAGATGCTCTTCTAAAGGAAGGTTCCCTGGAGGCAGCATCCACCTTGCTGGGCAGATGCTCTCTGCAGTACACCCTGCAATCCTCGTCCCCACGTACGCACCCTGGCCCTGCACCAGGCCATGCCTGGGGGTGGGAGATGAGCTGCTCGGTGAGAGATCCTCAATTGGTACCACCTGGGGACCAGCTCAGAAACAAGCTTCAGCTGCTGATGCCTTCTGAGTGCAGGCTGAAGTAAGGAGAAACCAGCACTGAGAATATTTTGCACAAGTTTCTCAAGATTCTTCATGTCGTTATCACCCTCGCTACAACTATACACATCTTTTCCTTACAAAAGGGAATCATATTTTAGCTAAAGCAGACAATTCCTATGAGCCCCACACCAAACAACGTTGGGTCCATGCAAAACCCTGCTGCAGAGGTTCACTGAAGTCTGTCACTCAACTGGTTTAAATGCAGGTGACTTCAAGGACTGTAAACTCAGACACAGCATGGGAAATTGCTGTAAAATGTGTTGATCGCCTTATGAATGTAAGAGTAGAAATAAATCATAGAATCACAGAATGGTTTGGGTTGGAAGTGACCTTAAAGATCATCTAGTTCCAACCCCCTGCCATGGGCAGGGACACCTCTCACTAGACCAGGTTGCTCATAAATCCTTATTTATGTAAAAAAAATCTTGAGCCTACCTGATCCTGTATTGATTGCCATGCTATCATGGAGCCAATAATTTCAGAAGACCCTGAATAATACTATGCAATAACCAGAGCCAGTGATGATCCCCTTTCAACGTTAAGTTTCTGACACAGCGAAGAACAACGTGGATCATTTTCAGAATTCTTCCCAGTGCTCAACACGCAACTTATCAACTTCCTTTCAAGCGTTCATCACACCCAGGCAAATAATTTATTCTTCCCCGCAGAAGCTTTGTGTTTGATCACAATGACAACTTACTGCTGCTGCTGCTCTGTATCAAGTACGTCCTGGAGCTTCAAACCCCAGAGCAAGAGCTAGATCACGTCAAGGAAGCCTCCTGCAATGAAGGTCCATTCCTGCAGCCCTCACGCACAACTACCCCTCATGAACTCAGTGAGATTTGGACATGTCAGTGAGGTCTGCAGAATCGAGACTACACTTCGGAGAAACAAGCTGTTAATCCTGAAAAGGATTAACACGATGGAAGATAAGCAAATGCCTCGCTCAAGATTCTTGTTAGAAGAAAGGCACTTTGATTACAAACTACATTTTTATCATCTAGAAGTCACCTGTCCTGCAAATACACATGCACTAATTTGTCTATGAAATCCCCGGGAAACCACAAACAGGTTTTGGAATCTGCTGATCAGTGTAAGTAGTCTGTCAGAGTAGCTTTAGCAAATAAATGAAATGCAAAATACTGAAACATACCTAGAGGACAGAGTCTCCTGGCTGAGGAGGATTGCAGGCTGAGACCCAAATAGCTGGTAATTTGGGACGGAACGGCTTCTACAAATCAATCCGTGCAGAAAGCCAACATCACACAAGCTACACATTTACCAGGCAGTGTTTGACAGCGAGAAACAAGCTACAGCACAGAAAATTTCTGTGTATTTTAAGCCTCCATCCCAAACTGACTCCTCGTACAATTCATCTGCAGGCTGTAATTTACTAAATCCATCTGTTGTTCCTGCAGTTTGCTTTCTGGAAATGCTGCATTTCAAGGGTCTGCTTGTTAGAGGAGGTCAAAGAGTAAAGCAGGCCCTTTCATTTTAAGTGACTTGAAAGAAAAGGAAATTTATATTTAGAAATAGCAATGATTAAGTAGGGGAAATATATTAGAGTATTAAAATAAACGACGTAGAATAGCTCTTACTTCCAATTAGGCTGACTTTACTTCAACAAAAATATTTATACACAAATATAAGAAGCTGGAGAATGCTAACCTATAGTAAGATGAAAGCATCGCGTAACATAATTCATGTTTAGCCATTAAAATGGGTATCACATTTGTATGTACTTCTTCTTCCTGTCCTTATAAAGCCTCTGCTTCTGTGCTTTCTTCTCTAGCATCAAAACCTTCAGCAACTTCTAGTTGTCTGTTACCAGGCTGCCTATTGCAACTGCACACCTTCCACGTCTCCATAGCCTTCAGAAACACATCATCTGCTGCTACTGCATCATCCCTGGATCCACACACATCAAGCAGACAAGTCACAGATTCACCACAGGATTAAGGACACAAACTCCCACAACACACTAGTCCAAAACTGAGGGTCTCAAGAGGTGAAGTCTGGACTGGGATCCACCAAGATGTACCCTGGACTCCTGATTGTCTTCAGGGCTTGTTACCAGCCCACTTGTTGAACAAGATAAGGAACATCAGAGGCAGTTAAGAAAACCAGAAGAGAGCTGTGGGTGACTTCTGAGCGTACCCTATGAGCAGTGGGGTGTGGTGCAGAGCACAGGTCAGCCCAGAAACCCAAAGGTGGGCCTACAAAAGCTTGGTGGAAACAAGAGAGCTCACATACCTCTAGTGCTGTGGCCATCATCAGGGGAAAGGAAAGGAGAGAGCCCTGAGATCTCTGCCTAAATACTGAACAGCTGATGTGGCAGTTGCCCAGGTGTGTTAGTTGCTTCCAACTAATTATTTAAAGGTGCATGACAACCAGCTACTGGGCTTCATACTTCAGGGTCATGATATAGACCATGGCCACAGCCTTAAAGGGGGCAATAACTGACACCATACAAAGCAGTTATAGAGAGAAAACACAACTAATACAGCTGGACTTTGACCAGGAGACTGGAATCACCATCTGTATGAGCACAGAAGTCTCTCAGGACCCTTACTGGCATGAGTGGTCAGGCTTTTGTTCTAAAGCGCATCCTCAGCTCGGGTGTGCTCACGTCATGCAAGAGCACGGCTTCAGTCCTGACTCAGAAGAAACTGTGTCACCTCCTGAGTCGCCAAAACCATCCCTCGCAGCATGGGTTTCCCTGGAGTCCCCTTTGTGAGCCCTGCTTAGGGCTGGCCCTGGTTTGCCTGTAAGATTTAACGTGATGGGAGTCTAAAGTCCTATGATGCCACGAGCCACCCAGTTTGTTTGCTTTCTTAGGGGCTCTCCGACTGCAACCCCACCAAAAGGCCTTTGTCTGTGGAGGAGAATAAGGAGTGTAACAGAGTGTTTGCCTTTACTTATGGAAGAGCTACTCCAGCAACTCCTCTCAAGGCTCTGAAGTCAGCTCCAGAACAGTTACTTGGCCTAAGTTCATCTGAACTAAATGGGCTGACTTGGTTCAAATATATTGCACAACCAAATGATAAAATTGGGGGGGGGGGG
>NW_015090893.1:16675937-16681603 GCF_001431845.1 Calidris pugnax | reverse complement strand
GGGGGGGGGGGGGGTGTAGGGAAGAAGGAGGAGGAGGAGGGGAAGGGGAATGACTAGTGATGACACATGTATTTAACACTGCATGTCTCCTCTTTCCAGATTAGGAGGAGCTGGCAAGCTTCAGTCTGTACACATGCCAACAGCGGATGTCGGCACATATACAACACTTTTCAGAACAACATACTGTTGAAACATGTAGTTCAACTCCAAGGCACCCCTTCTGTTCAGCTGGCCCGGCACAACCATGAGAATTGTCCTGCTTAATATGGTAGGATTTGTTGCACAGCTTTTAATGACACTTTAATCTGCTTGCTTTATACTCACTTGAGAAGCGCAGGAGCAACTGGGCCGTGCTTTGCACGAGGTGTCCCCCCCATCCATTTGAACCAGGGGAAGTGATGAAACTGTTGGCAAAAGGAGGGGAATTGCAAGGATAAGGGGGATGGCATAAGCGATGCAGGAATGGAAGCCTTCCTTCTGCATTTTACCTTTCCTCACTTTTCTTTCATTTTTCAGTCTGCAGTACAGAGAAGCCTGACGCTGACAAGCTCGCCCTGGCTTGTTGTCAGTGTGTCTCGAGAAAGTCATCAGGAAAGATCTGAAAGAAGTAACATCTGCAAAATAAATAACAGTGTCTTCCAAGTAGTAAATGAAGTGTTCTGTATTCATTAGCAAAAAAAGCTCTGCCTCACTGAATTCAGATTTCTAAATATGTTCGGTTCTTTCCTCCTTTTCCTTTCAGTAATTCTGGTGTGAACATTTATAAATTCAGCGTTTCCCCCCTAATCCCATGTTCTTTTCCCTGCTTCATTTTCCCCCTCAGCTCTTCAATTATTTTTTTCTTCTTTCCCACCGCGGGCAACAATCAGAGACTAACAACAACATGAAAAAAAACCCTAATAAGTGCAGAGAAAGCCACCTTTTGCCGTAGGAGCGGTGCTGGCAGCGATGGATCAGAAGCGATCAATACACCCCACATGATGTGGGTGGCTTTTAGACACTGGAATCATTTTCCTTTGGCGTCTGACCTGGCCACCCTATCCCACCACCATTACCCTGACAATTCCCTTTTAGTCTCACTTCCTACCAGCTGTTTCCATTTCTTTCCCCTTTTTCTTTCGGCGTGGCTGAGGCACTGGGAAGGAGGTTGATCAGGGAGGGCTTCCTGCCATGGGTCTCGACTGCCTGTTGGTGGAAGGCAGGAGACTGCCAGAGCCTCCAGCTCTGCTCCACGGGAGTTTGATGTGCTAATGTGGGGATCACAGAAAGAGCTACAGCCAAGGTTGTCATAATAATCCTAAACCCTTTTCATTTTTCCCCAGCAGCTCCAGGTACCTCTCGGCAAAGCAGCCTTTGGTTTGGGTCTTACTCCTTTCGGTGACCTCTCTGAACATTCAGAGACGGCCGTTCTCCAGGCAGATGTCCCAGGTCACAGGTAAAATGAAGTTAGCAGATCACTGCCACTCAATTCAGCAGTTTATGGCCCAGATTTTTTGAAATTGTTCTTTTTGTCTTTTAGAAACAAGCTCATTTGGTCAGAAGCAGGTTGGGGAGTGCCAATGTGTGAAATTCCACTGCCCCGTCCGATGGAGCACAGTCACCTTTGGTGGGAGATGTGCAAGAAGGGAAGGAGCAGTTGACCCTGGATAACCACCTCTCAACCAGACTCTGCTGCAGCCTGGATAGTGTGTCTGACCAGAGCCTGAGCTAAAAGAACAATATTTGGATTTCTCCTGTACTTTGTTCCATCCGATGTACAAACAGGAATCCCAGGACAAAGTGTACTTTAAGTCTATTGTACCAAATGCACAGCAAGGGGCTGCTTCTATCCACTTGCAAGGATTTTGTTAAAATCTAACGGGCACTGTCAGAGAAAAAAAAGAACCCAGTACTTTGGTTTGGTAAAAATAAGGTTTTATAGACCCCAAAATCAACATACTTTTCCCTACGGTTTAGGGAAAAACGGTTGTGGAAGCAATGAGTGTGATTCTGCAAAGCCCTCTTCATGGGTCCTTTTAATTTAGAGGCATGACTCATCGGAGCAGGGACTACTCGGATGATTGTATGACCACAGGATGCAGGCCTGGAAAAGTGTTTTTGTAAACAAATAAACATGCTCCTTCCTGTTTGAAACTCAGATCTTTCAGCATCGGGCAAGCGCCTGAGAACCCGACAGTGAAAGTAATAAAAAACATTAAACACGATGCCAGTTGCTTGGTGCAGTTCCAACAGCAAGAGGTGAACAAAACACACACGAGTGAAAAATAGAAGAGTCTCATGAAGTCCTTTAATAAATCCGAAGTGGTGTTTGTATCGGGAACAAAGAAAAGACTTTTAAAATTAATATTGCCCCAAGAGATGGTCTTAACAACCTGATGAAATCGAAACAAGAGGGTATCTTATCTTCTAAATGAAGGAGAACTCAAAATCTGCGCAATTTTGAAGAAGAGCTCAAAATCTGGGGGATTTGACGATGGCTTGTGCCATGTTGTGCTGAACGCACAGGGAGTTGCCCCAAGATCGTGGTCTCCAAACTGGATTTCCCACTATGGCTTTTGACATCTGATGAAGTCTTTGGAGGGAGATTATCCTCTTTTCCTGGAGAAAGCAGGACGCTGGCCCCAGCCGGCAGACTGCAGCGCTGTCGTTATCTGCCTCCCAAGGGGGAAAAAAGGAGACTCCAGCCCAAAAAGCTGGAAACATTTCCAGAAAATCATGTAGACATTCGAAAGCAACCTAAATATTGCAACGTCAGGGAGTCAATTTTCTCTTGGTAATTTAAAAGCCATCTTTTGGCAGCTGCCAGTGAATCCCTTAAGTATGTTCGGATCAATGCATGAAGTCAAATAAACGCTTAAAATCGCGCAAGATTAAGATGGGCTGAGTGGATCAGGGGCTGAGTGACTGCTTGGGCCCTTTTGGTCGCAAACCAAGGAAACTGGAGGATGTTCCAAACCGAGACAAAATACCACGGTACCCAGACACACGTGACTGAGGGAAAGGCAGAGGGGAAAGAAGACCAGGAGGTTTTGTGCTTGCCTCAGCTGGGTCGAGCTGTTTCAGTTGCAAACGATAGATCTATTTTACCTATTAGAGCTTGTCTAGACTAAGGAAATGTTCCTGCTATGACTATGCTGAGGTAATTACACCAGTGTAAACCCCTTTGGGCAAAACAGAGCTTTCAGTGGCCTGATTTAGGCTGGTCACTTGCCAGGATGAGTTCAGCTGGTACCAGCCTGTCCTCCTGCGGCTCCTGCGCCCAGCTGGAACCTCGCACGGGGGTTTGCATCCCTCACATCCCAACCCACCGCGCTGCCAGCCCATCAGTCCAGCCATCCTTACGTCCTTACAACCCTGCAAATGCCTCTCCAAAAGAATGGTAAATATTTAGAAGGTTCCTCTGCTCGTAGGGAATTGATTAATTAGCTACATAAAAAAAAAAAAGTAAAACACACCACAAACCGTGCTGAAATAAATCTGTTTTAAAGTTAAAACACACTTTGGTTTGTGTACCCGATTCAGGGAAACGTATTAGAGTGAAAGAGGAAGGCAGATGGCAGATGTTGGATGTTCAACCTGCCAGGTATGGATGTGTCCCTTACCCACATGAAATCATCTTGTGTCCAAAAAGAGTAAAATGGGAGCTACTCCAAAATGATTCTATTAAATAAACAACAAAAAAAAGAGCAAAAAAAATATTAAGTAAATCCAATTGCTTCATTCTGAAGCCCCTTTTAAAGAACACAAGGTGAAACCCCGGCCTAAGAGAGATGAGTGGCAACATTTACATTGACATTAAAGTCCTTTAAAAGGACTTTTAAAGGTCTCCCTGACTGCAAATGTGTGTGGTGAAGACACGTAACACCCCTGTGTGTAGCGCGGGGCAAAAATACATGTGCTGGGTTTCACACACAGTGTTGGGAGAAGGCGCTGATAAAGGCAGGGGGAGGAACAGCCGGACTGACAGACAGGCAGCCAGGGTTATAATTTAATCTGCTTTACTGTTCTCTGCAGGTGTCGCAGTTAAAATGTCCTAAAAAGTTGTTGTACGCCTTTAATTCTACACAGTTACTGGTAGGACAGTTAGAAAGCTCTAATCGTGAAGCAAACACGCTCCTTTAAAAGTCTCCTGATTAAATAATAAAAAAGAAAAAAAAAAAAAAAGGAGGGGGAAAAAAGTATGTCTGAAGCACCAAGATGACATCTGAAAAGTTCCTCAATTCACAGATGGCTGCACCTTTCAAAAAAAATTAAAATGGGAACCCTAGATTGATTTAATTACCCATACAAGCGAAAAAACGTAATGAAGATACTTAGTGCCAAATTGGTTTCTTGGGACCTTTTCCATGTAAATAATACAAATCAAACCTTGAAGTTGAGTGCAGATATGATCTGACAAGTAAGCCAGGCTTTTTGTTTCGCTTTGATCCAGCTCCAGAAATATTTTATCCAAGGTAAAGTTGTTTTCAAGTGTTTTCCATTTCAGTTTTTAATTTTGGATATTCATCATATAGGAAACTGGCTTATAATGCTTAAAACATCAGGTCTGGCTGAACTGACTCATGGCACCAAATATAAAGATTTCCTTATATTTGAGTGAAAACATAAAGAGTTCTTGATGTGACGGGGATCGATTTCAACTCGTTCTCTTATTTTTAATGGTACAATGAGCCGGGAACAACCGCAGTTGAATATTCCCCAGCACCCATTCCAATATTTTTAACACTGTTTCACATCTCAGAGGTGTGTTGGTGGATAATACTTTTGGAAATATTAAGATAGATTGACCTTTGCTAAATGATTCCCCAAATTCCCCACATTCTGCCATTCCCTCCAGATAGCATCCGGGAGCAACAGTGCCTTCTCTTGGAAGAAAATCTCCACGTTAAGGCTTATTCTGCTTTTTTTTTTTTTTAATATTTCACTTTTATACTTCTCTTTGTAAAAAAATTTAAAATTAAAAAAAAAAAAATAATCTCTTTTGTTTACTCCATTCGAAAAGCAGGATGAAGTTTCTGCAGTTCAGCAAACTGCGTGTTTGTGAAAACAACCCCAAATTTGTTGCAAATTTTCAGCGGTGTGGGCCTAAATAGGGATTTGGGCACCTTGCTGGAGGCAGGCAGCTATCAAAAAATTCAGCTCTTGTGAATAATGTACCATCCTCTGGATTCTCCCACTTCCACAAATTGCTACGTGGTATATTTAGAATTAACAGGGCCCCTTCTCCCTTTTTGCGCTCCGATCTGCGGTGTAAGGTTCGCGAAAATAAGACGGATCTTTTATTTTGGGTCTTAAAATATAATATTAGTAAATGTGCCCACCAGAAATGTAGGATAAAATATTTGCTCGGCTCGAAGATTATGCGATATTTGTATTCTAAGCCTCACCACAGTGGGTTTCTTTAAATAGAAGCTATACTTTACTCCCTAAATTGCTTAAGGCAAAGGAAGCAGAGATGATGTTTTTATGAATGTTTAAATGCAAATGGCACTGCGAGTGAATGCTATGCTAGCTAACATCAAAGGCTCACCAAAGTCTCTGCATTAATGAGGCTCTTTGTTTCCTGGATCACAGATTACAACAGGTTTCCAACTCATTGCCAAGGCTTTATCTCCATTTGGGAGGGCTGTAAATCTCAGACGAATTTTTTTTTTTTTTTTTTTTTT
>NW_015090893.1:16672526-16675867 GCF_001431845.1 Calidris pugnax | reverse complement strand
GGGGGGGGGGGGGGGAATGAAATAAAATACATCTTAAAGTAGCAAATATTTCATTCAAATGATTACTACTCAAAGCGGCTGCAGCTTATTTGTTTTTTGGGGATGTTTAAAAGAATGGAAATTTGCAGAGCGAGTTTCCTATGGGGTAGCCCGCTCCTTCCAAAGGGATGGGGGAGCTGAGGAGGGGGGCGAGGGGGGGCCGAAAAAAAAAGCCAAGAGCATCCTCTTCCTCTCCCGTCCTGCGCCCCCCAAAACCAGACCCGGGATTCTATGTCATGCAAAATCAGCAATTAGCAGAAAGAGGGATTTCGCTTCATTTAAATATCTTCGGGACTTTTTCAAAGTGGCTCCGACTAGTTCTTCTCCTCCCCCCAAAAAGTAATGAGATTATATCCCCGGTTAATAATACCCTCATTAACAAGAAAAATAGGGACCGAGATTTTTTAGCTTCCTATTCAAGGGCTGAATGTGACAATATGGTGTATATTGGGTCATAAAAAACAATTTACATGGCGTCATTACAGTCTGTAGCAAAGTCTCCAGGACCCAGGGCTATCTTATGCAATCTTAATTAAGGAAAATAAATATCGGGGTGTTGTTTTAAGCTACCGGAGACATGCACAGGACCTGTCGTGTGTGATCAGAAGAGCTGGGGAGTTTCCTTTTCCATGGGAACTGCTCGGGAAAGGGGAAAAAAAAAAAATAACACCAAACCAACCCTCCGCCGCCGCCCCAGAAGTGTCTCCTGCCTTCGAAATGGGCTGCGAAGACCTTAATTTCATGTTTCCTGACCCTGGGGGCCAGGCAGCAAAAGTCATCATTTGCTGGGATGCGACGGCCGGTCTGTGCCCGCGCAGGGGCCGCGGCTGCGGGAGCCACCGAGGGAGCTGCGGGGACCGCACCGCACCGGGGGCCGCCACCGGCACCCGCCACCGGCACCCGCCACCGGGACCCGCCTGAGCCCCCGCCACCGGGACCCGCCACCGGGACCCCCGCCACCGGCACCCGGCACCGGGACCCGCCACCGGGACCCCCGCCACCGGGACCCATCACCGGGACCCGCCACCGGCCCCCCCCACGTCTGTGCACACGTGTGTGCGCGGGTGTGTGCACACAGACGTGCTGATGTGTCTCTGGGTGCACACCTATGTGTGCGGGTGTATCTCCCACATACGTGTGCTGGTGTGTGACTGTGTACACACACACACACTGATGTGTCTATGCGTGTGCACACATGTATGTGCTGGTACACCGGGACCCGCCTGAGCCCCCGCCACCGGCACCCACCACCGGGACCCCCGCCTGAGCCCCTGCGCCCCCCGCCACCGGTCCCCGCCACGTCTGTGCACGAGGGTGCACGCGGGTGTGTGCACACAGACGTGCTCGTGTGTCTCTGGGTGCACACCTATGTGTGCTGGTGTGGCTCTGTGTGCACACGTGTGTGCTGATGTGTGTGTGCCTGTCTGCACACATAGATGTCCTGGTATGAATCTCTGTGTGCACATGTACACGTCCTGATGTGTGTGCACACATATGTGCTGATGTGTCTGTGTGTGTGCACATATATGTCCTGATGTGTCTCTCTGTGTGTGCACACATATGTGCTGATATGAATCTCTGTGTGCACATGTACACGTCCTGATGTGTGTGCACACATATGTGTGCTGATGTGTCTGTGTGTGTGCACATATATGTCCTGATGTGTCTCTCTGTGTGTGCACGCATATATGTGCTGATGTGTCTGTGTGCACATATATGTCCTGATGTGTCTCTCTGTGTGTGCACACATATGTGCTGATGTGTGCCTGTCTGCACACATAGATGTCCTGGTATGAATCTCTGTGTGCACATGTACACGTCCTGATGTGTCTCTCTGTGTGTGCACACATATGTACTGATGTGTGCCTGTCTGCACACATATGTGCTGATATGAATCTCTGTGTGCACATGTACACATCCTGATGTGTCTCTGTGTGTGCACACATATGTGCTGATGTGTGCCTGTCTGCACACATATACATCCTGGTGTGTCTCTGTGTGTGCACACATACACACTGGCGCGTCTCTGTGTGTGCACATGTATGTGCTGATGCGTCTCTGTGTGTGCACACATGGATGTGCTGATGTATCTCTGTGTGCACACACATGTATGTGCTGGTGTGTGCCTGTGTGTGGACACTTACACGTATCGACATGTCTCTGTGTGCACAGATATACATGCTGGTGTGTGCCTGTGAGTGCACAAATACACGTCCTGCTGTGTCTCTGTGTGTGCACACGTACACACTGGTGCGTCTCTGTGTGTGCACATGTATGTCCTGATGTGCCTCTGTGTGTGCACCACATATATTTTGTGATGTGTGTCCATGTGCACACATATATGTCCTGATGTGTCTCTCTGTGTGCACACACATGTATGTGCTGATGTGTCTCTGTGTGTGTACATATACACGTCCTGCTGTGTCTCTGTGTGTGCACATGTATGTCCTGATGTGTCTCTGTGTGTGGACACTTGTATGTGTTGATGTGTCTCTGTGTGCACAAGTACACACCCTGATGTGTGTCTGTGTGCACATATACACATGCTGATGTGTGTACACAGGTGTATGTGCAGTCATCCCTGTGTACATGTCTGCACAGATGTGTGTACACAGGTGTCATGTACACACATGTGCACAGGTGTGTGTACACAGTTGTATGTGCAGTCACACCTATGTACATGTGTGCACAGGTGTGTGTACACAGATGTATGTGCAGTCATGCCTGTGTACATGTGTGTACACAGATGTGTGTGCAGTCACATACATGTACACACGTGAGCACAGGTGTGTGTACACAATTGTATGTGCAGTCATGCCTGTGTACACATGTGCACAAATGTGTGTACGCAGATGTATGTGCAGTCATGCCTGTGTACATGTGTGTACACAGATGTGTGTACACAGATGTATGTGCAGTCACACACACGTACACACAGATGTATGTGCAGGCATGCCTGCATACACATGTGTGCACAGAGGTATGTGCAGTCACACACACGTACACAAGTGTGCACAGATGTGTGTACACAGACGTATGTGCAGTCACACACACGTACACCCGTGTGCACAGATGTGTGTACACAGACATACATGCAGCATGCCTGCATACACACGTGTGCACAGAGGTGTGTGCAGTCATGCCTACACGCGTGTGCACAGCCCTGTGAGCAGAGACACGTGTGCGTACAGCTGTGCACACGCATGTTTGTGCACACAGGTGTGTGCAGATCACGGAGGGGGGGCGCACGGAGCCCCCAGACCTACCCACCATCGGGCCACCCCGCACCCCAACACCGGGAG
>NW_015090893.1:16651935-16654664 GCF_001431845.1 Calidris pugnax | reverse complement strand
AGGGCCCGGGGCTGCGGGAGCCACCGAGGGAGCTGCGGGGACCGCACCGCGCCGGGGGCCGCCACCGGCACCCGCCACCGGCACCCGCCACCGGGACCCGCCTGAGCCCCCGCCACCGGCACCCACCACCGGGACCCCCGCCTGAGCCCCTGCGCCCCCCGCCACCGGTCCCCGCCACGTCTGTGCACGAGGGTGCACGCGGGTGTGTGCACACAGACGTGCTCGTGTGTCTCTGGGTGCACACCTATGTGTGCTGGTGTGGCTCTGTGTGCACACGTGTGTGCTGATGTGTGTGTGCCTGTCTGCACACATAGATGTCCTGGTATGAATCTCTGTGTGCACATGTACACGTCCTGATGTGTGTGCACACATATGTGCTGATGTGTCTGTGTGTGTGCACATATATGTCCTGATGTGTCTCTCTGTGTGTGCACACATATGTGCTGATATGAATCTCTGTGTGCACATGTACACGTCCTGATGTGTGTGCACACATATGTGTGCTGATGTGTCTGTGTGTGTGCACATATATGTCCTGATGTGTCTCTCTGTGTGTGCACGCATATATGTGCTGATGTGTCTGTGTGCACATATATGTCCTGATGTGTCTCTCTGTGTGTGCACACATATGTGCTGATGTGTGCCTGTCTGCACACATAGATGTCCTGGTATGAATCTCTGTGTGCACATGTACACGTCCTGATGTGTCTCTCTGTGTGTGCACACATATGTACTGATGTGTGCCTGTCTGCACACATATGTGCTGATATGAATCTCTGTGTGCACATGTACACATCCTGATGTGTCTCTGTGTGTGCACACATATGTGCTGATGTGTGCCTGTCTGCACACATATACATCCTGGTGTGTCTCTGTGTGTGCACACATACACACTGGCGCGTCTCTGTGTGTGCACATGTATGTGCTGATGCGTCTCTGTGTGTGCACACATGGATGTGCTGATGTATCTCTGTGTGCACACACATGTATGTGCTGGTGTGTGCCTGTGTGTGGACACTTACACGTATCGACATGTCTCTGTGTGCACAGATATACATGCTGGTGTGTGCCTGTGAGTGCACAAATACACGTCCTGCTGTGTCTCTGTGTGTGCACACGTACACACTGGTGCGTCTCTGTGTGTGCACATGTATGTCCTGATGTGCCTCTGTGTGTGCACCACATATATTTTGTGATGTGTGTCCATGTGCACACATATATGTCCTGATGTGTCTCTCTGTGTGCACACACATGTATGTGCTGATGTGTCTCTGTGTGTGTACATATACACGTCCTGCTGTGTCTCTGTGTGTGCACATGTATGTCCTGATGTGTCTCTGTGTGTGGACACTTGTATGTGTTGATGTGTCTCTGTGTGCACAAGTACACACCCTGATGTGTGTCTGTGTGCACATATACACATGCTGATGTGTGTACACAGGTGTATGTGCAGTCATCCCTGTGTACATGTCTGCACAGATGTGTGTACACAGGTGTCATGTACACACATGTGCACAGGTGTGTGTACACAGTTGTATGTGCAGTCACACCTATGTACATGTGTGCACAGGTGTGTGTACACAGATGTATGTGCAGTCATGCCTGTGTACGTGTGTGTACACAGATGTGTGTGCAGTCACATACATGTACACACGTGAGCACAGGTGTGTGTACACAATTGTATGTGCAGTCATGCCTGTGTACACATGTGCACAAATGTGTGTACGGTGCACACACATGTATGTGCTGATGTGTCTCTGTGTGTGTACATATACACGTCCTGCTGTGTCTCTGTGTGTGCACATGTATGTCCTGATGTGTCTCTGTGTGTGGACACTTGTATGTGTTGATGTGTCTCTGTGTGCACAAGTACACACCCTGATGTGTGTCTGTGTGCACATATACACATGCTGATGTGTGTACACAGGTGTATGTGCAGTCATCCCTGTGTACATGTCTGCACAGATGTGTGTACACAGGTGTCATGTACACACATGTGCACAGGTGTGTGTACACAGATGTATGTGCAGTCACACCTGTGTACATGTGTGCACAGGTGTGTGTACACAGATGTATGTGCAGTCACACACACGTACACACAGATGTATGTGCAGGCATGCCTGCATACACATGTGTGCACAGAGGTATGTGCAGTCACACACACGTACACAAGTGTGCACAGATGTGTGTACACAGACGTATGTGCAGTCACACACACGTACACCCGTGTGCACAGATGTGTGTACACAGACATACATGCAGCATGCCTGCATACACACGTGTGCACAGAGGTGTGTGCAGTCATGCCTACACGCGTGTGCACAGCCCTGTGAGCAGAGACACGTGTGCGTACAGCTGTGCACACGCATGTTTGTGCACACAGGTGTGTGCAGATCACGGAGGGGGGGCGCACGGAGCCCCCAGACCTACCCACCATCGGGCCACCCCGCACCCCAACACCGGGAGTTTGGGGGGGGGGGGGGGGTGACCCCGCTATAGCGCGGCGGGGCGGGCTGTCGGTCCCTTTAAGGCAGACACGGAGCGTGTGTGCGGTGTGTGCATATGTGTGTGTGTGCATGTGTGTGTGTGTGTGTGCGCGTGTGCCCGCCCCCGGCCCCTCCCCGGAGCTGCCAATCACCCGGCGGCCGCTTTGATGTCGGCAGCCCTTGGCCGCCGCGCCGCCGCGATCGCACACAGGCACCGGGCGCTCCGTGCCTTTGGCCGCCGCC
>NW_015090893.1:16579047-16651275 GCF_001431845.1 Calidris pugnax | reverse complement strand
CCCCCGCCACACCCCCCCCCCACTCTGCCTCTCTCTCTCCTCCCCATGCAGGCCATCAGGCGTGTGCAGGATCCGCAGAGGGTTTATCAGGAGAAGCTCCCGGACCACATGGATGATGGTTAGTCCTCTGTGACCCCCACCTCTGTGTGTGTGTGTGCAAATCGCCTCGCCCCATCCACCCAAGAGCTCGCCATCCCCGGGGTGGGTGAACCCCCTGGTCCCCCAGCCCATCACCCTGCACCCCCCCAGAGGAGGAGATGCCAACTTGGCCACCACAACCCCCCATGGGGAAAGCTGACAGGAGCAAGGCTTCCCATTGCACCCCCTGCGGGACACGGCCCCCCCTGGGGACCCCGGCACCCCCAAAACACCAACCCCGGCACCCCCAAAACACCCTCCCCGAGGAGTACAGTGCAAAAAGACTCCCAAAATGCGCTGTAACCCCCCCAAAACAGGCAGAGGAATCTGCGAAGGTTGACGGGAGCTTTAATCCCCGCAGGTATGAAGCATCAGGACCCGGGGATGTATAAAGGATCCGCGTACTCTGGCTACCCCTTCCTCATGCTCTCAGACCCGTATCTGCCCAATGGATCTATGTCACCTCTGGTGAGTCCCTCCTCTCCTCCCGGAGGAGTTTTCGTGGCCTCTCTCACCGCTCAGCTCTGTTGCAGGTATCGCGCAGGCACCTACACGTGCTTTGTTTTTTTTTTTTAATCTTTTCCTGACAAATTACATCCCCGTCTCGAAAATGCTTGTTCTGCCCAAGCCGAAGGGAGGAGGAGAAGGAAAGGGGGGAAAAGATGCTCGGCAGCAAGCTCTGAATTTGCTGGAGGAGCTTCTTTTCCAGCTTCCCCATCCTTTGGGTTCCCCTTTCCTCCTCCAGCCGTCGGAGCCTAAAATCTGGTGTCAGAGTGGCCCTGCCTTTTTCTGGGTCACGGGCTTTGGAGACGAGCAGCGTTGGGTGTTTGCGTTGAGGGATGCGTCCCGCAGCTTAACTGGAGTTTGACATTATCTGCTTGTGAAAGGGCCAGGTTTGGGCCTGCCTTCGGTTGGGGCTCCGCTGTGGCTGGTGGCCCAGAAAGTGGCTTTTACTCTTCTAAAATGGCCAGCGAAGTTTTTAGGAAAAGGCTCGATGCGGCTGGAGGAGTGTTCTTTAACCTTCTTTAAAGGTTTTTTTTCCCCCTCTGGGGTCAAATCAGCTGTAGTAATTGTGGATCTTCTCGTAAGTTTCGCTGCTAGAATAATTAAAGGAAAGGTTTACTCTACAAAAGCTGTTGTTTGCCATCACTGGCTCTGGCAGAACTGCAGAAAATGATGTCCAGGTGTTGGGGGTGGATGGTTGGTGCTCGTGTCGCTCCCGAGGAGCCGGCTCCTGTCAGAGGTTATTCTGCAGTGAACGAGAACAGAACAGCGTTGGGTTTATTTCAGCCTCGGTTTTAAACTATAAAGGGACAGGGTTTAAAAGAATATATAGTGCGCTTCTTAATTTCACCCCGTTTTGGTCACGAGAGGGGCAGGTTGTTACTGGCGTTATGGAAAATGGATGGATTGGGGGGTATGAAACTCCAGTCAAAGTGGGAGAAAATCCCGTTGGCTGGAATCCCTTCGTGTCCTCCCGCCCAACCCTGGGTGGCAGGAGGGGACGTGTCGCTCCGTGAGCCTGTCTGTCCCTCCCAGGTTGCTCTGGGGACCTGATTGTCCCCGCTACAGCCTGTTGTACCCTTGCTGAAGTCACTGTGCGGGTATTGTGGGTCTGTCCCCAAATTTTGGAGCCTTCCTTCAGTGTGTAGCAAGAAAAGATGCGTTTGCAAGGCAGGGCCAGTGTGCGTTTGTTGTCATCCAAATAAGCATTTCTTCTGTTGCTTCCCACCTCGTGTCCCTTTCTCCAGGTACCGAGTATCCCCTCGCCCCTCTAAAATATTAAGTTGCTCTTTTCTTGATACATTTCAAATGATTATATTAAATTTGCCTTATTTAAATGGATTTATCTTGCTCCCTGGTATAGAATCTGGCTAAATTCAGAGTTACATTAGCCCAGCAACTATGTGCTGTAGTAGAATATTTCTTTGAATCTTAAACCCTTAGATGGGCAACTAAGGGCAGTAGCCTATTTATTAGCAATTAAGCAGAAGAAGTAGATTGTGGTTTGTAAATCGCCTTTCCCCTTGATAATGTCCTAAAAAACCCCAGAGGTTGCTGTCGGAGCAGCAGACGGGGGTGAATAGAGTGTGCAGAACTCGAAGGGGACAAAACCCAGTAGCAGAGGAGGAACCATCCCGTCCCATCCCCTGGAGAGCCACAGAAATCACCCACTGTCCCCACCAGCTTTCCTTTGGCCCGGTCGCATCCTGCGGTGTGTTGTGTGGTGTGATTTTAAAAAAGCGGATTTGATTTATTTTTTTCAGCTAAAAAATAATAATAATAATAATCTGTTACCGAACCGACAGGGGAAGATTTCTTCCTCAGATCAAGGCTGGTCTTTTGGCTATTTGCTATTCTGATACATTTTTCTGGGCAATTCCGTCTTGTATTTATATTGACTGTGCAAAGGTTATCGTAGCAAATGATGTATTGCTCCCATATAGATTTATTGCTGCTCTCTGTGTATTATATGAAGTGTGGGCTATAATCTGGTGGCTGCTTGCGATAATTGAGGAGGTCAGATCTGTGACCGAAGATTGCAGATACTTAACCATCCATAAAAGTGTGTTTAATTAAGGCTTTAGCACAAGCAGAGCCGGGGAGGAGGGCAGTGCGAGTGAATGGGATTTACGTACCACGGTGGTGCGTGCGCACGGTGCTGGAGATTATATTTGGGTTAATGGGGCTTCCTGGAAACGGTTGTTTGCAGCTCGGATTCATTTCAGAACCTGCAAAAAAAAAAAATAAAAATCAAAAATAAACAAAAACAAACAGAAAAAAAATAAACCCAGGAGTACTTACTGTGGCAAACTGGCAGGGCTTCACATTTCACTGATTGAAAAATAGGAAAGGCGCAGGGCGGCGGGCAGGGAGGCTGCGGGCTGAGCCCCCGCCCTGCGACGCACCGTAAAACCACAAATGTGTTTTTTTTTTTCTGCGGGCTCCCTCCGAACCCCATCAGGGGCTGCCGGCAGCGCCGGAGCCGGCCCGGAGCACCCGCCTGGGTGGGTGTGTCGTTACCGGCCGTACCGGTGTGCTGCTTTTCCTTTTTTTCTTTTTTATTTTCTCTCTTATTTTTCTCAGCAGCATCACTTCTGCTTTGTTTCCCTCGAGGTGGTTGGGAACCCGCTAACTGTTACGCTGCGCACCCCAGCATCCTGCCCACATCTCCCCAGCCCAAATTGTCTCTTTTTTTTTATTTTTTCTTACCCCAACTCACCAACTTGTGTTATTTATAAGCTCTGGTCATGCTCCTGAGTGATGCATAGAATGTGTCCGGGTGATAACTGACATCAGCAGCAATGCCAAGCCCAGCTGATGTCCCCAGCAAGGTGGCAAGAGCCACCCTGCAGCCATCAGTTGGGTGGGCCACCTCTGCTGCAGGTGGCAAATGCCAATTTGGGGCAGTTCAGCTGGAGGGGTGCTGGTTGGAGCACACACAAGTAGCCTGGACTGGTAGGAGAGTTGTCAGAGAGAGAAAGGAGGACTGGAGGGGTGGGCAGAATGTGCAGGTGAAGGTGCTTCTGGAACTGGGGACAAGGCTGAGCCTGGGTGTCCCCCGTTTTGGGAGCATCCCGTGAGCCCCCGTTGCCTGGGAAGGGCATATTCTGGGTTAAGTGTGTTAAGACACAGGCTGTGTGTGCATCTGAAATCTTGGAATTTTGCAAGGCACCAGGAGAACCATTTTTCACCCAGAGTCGCATCCACGGTGGTTCCTGGCTCTCCCCACTCCTGCTGAGCCCAGCTTTTCCCAGACTGCAACGTGTAGGATTTGCCCGTTGAAAATCTGCAAGAAACTTCCAAAGAATATTAACAAGTTGAGGAACTGTTTTTCTAAACGAAGCAAAAAAACCATAAAACTATATCCTTTTCTAAATAGTACAAATGACTTTAAATCAAATTAAGGTACATCCTTAGTAAGAACATCAGCCTTTCAGGTGGTTACAAACATTAGAGGTCAGACATGGTCAAACATGTTAACACTTTGATCAGATTAAAATATTTTTCTTGCTACAGTTGTATAATTGAGTTTAGACCCGAGGGGGTTTTCTGAACATTGTTATATCTTGTACCATGTGGTAGTTAAATGGTAGAAGGAGCACTTATAAGTTTCTTTAAGTTCCTTTTGTAAAGAGGTTTATAAAATAGGGGAACGAGCCGTTCTGTCCCGGATGTAGGGCACAAACTCTCCCTGCTCCAGTCGGTGGGAGAGCTTTCTGGGGGGGCTCTTCACATCATCTGTGCACCTCTGTTGTGTGTAATGAGTGTGTGAGGTGTGTGAAGGTGGAATTAAATTGTCTTATATATAAATCTGAGGCACTGGACTTTCTGCCTGTGTGAGAAACGGATGTCCAAGAGCCTCTATTTCTTTGGAAAACAGACACTACCTCATTTTCTTAATTACTAAGTTGTCTAGCTCATATAGGAGCACAGAGGGGTGGTGGGAGCTCTGCACATCTGAAGTCCCCAGAGGAGATAGCAGGCCTGGGAAATGGTGCTGATGCTCGGAGCTGTGGTCCCCGTGGTCCCCCGGGCTCCTGGAGCTTGGTTTCCGTGCGGTGGGTTTGAAATGTCCCCTTGGGCAGGGTGAGATGAAAGAGCAGTTACTGCTGGCCTGGGGCCACAGGTCCCAAACCTCCATCATGAGGTCAAAAAGCACGGAGCTGAGAAGTCTCCTGCTGCCCTTGGCCGGAGAGAGAAACTCGGGGAGCATCAGCTGAGCCCTGGGATGTGGCTCCTGCTGCAGCCCCTTCCCCTGGGGCTGCTCCATCCCTCGGCGGGAGGAAGCTCTTGCCCCCCCCAGCAGTTGGCGGAAGGAAATCTGCAGCTCAGCTGCTTCTGGGGAGAAGCCTTTCTGTCCCAGCTTGAGCTGTCGGGGCAATGGTTTATTTAGTATGGCTTTTTTCCCCCTGTCGGGTTCTGATCCTGTCGAAACCGGTGGGAAAACTCCCCGGAGTCTCCTGGTGATGGGGATCTGTGGCTGCTGCATCCCTTCTCCAGATGTTGTGTGTGGCTCACAGCAGCTGCACGCGTCCCCGGCGGCGCCTGCTGTTGTGGGAGGGCAGTATCACCAGCAGCATCCCAGCCAGGTTCCCTAAAATCAGGGCTTGTGCTGTGGGACCTTGTCGGGACACTACTCTGTCCCCATAAATTGCTGTATTCCTGGCAGAAAGTGCTGGGAGCGTGGTGGCTGTTGATGGACATCCTGGCAGACAGACAGACGAGTCATTTATTCCCTCCTGACCAGAGCGAATCCACTTCTTCCAGCTCTTCTACCTGGCTAGGAATAGAATAATAGTGAAAATAATTTTTTATAGGAAAACATAATGTTGGATAGGTGGAGGTACCAAGGCACAGGGCTTCCGAGGTCATTTATTGCATGTCTGATTCAGCCTCCGTTCCCCCCAAGGAAAATTCTTGTGTTAATTTCTGAGTTCATATCACACCCTCAATTTTGAAGCCGAACTTCCCTTTGAAATAAATTAGAGAGTTCTGCCGAAGAAGCAGTGACATGATACAAGCGCTGCCTGTGTGTGGTCTCATATAACCTTATTTTTAAAATTGTTTGGAAAAAAAAAAAAAAAAGAAAGAAAAATGTCACAGGGAAACAAAAGCAAGCTTTATGTAAATCCCTGCCTGCGAATAAGCGCGCACGTGGTTCAGACGGTTCCACAATCTCTGCTCTCCCACTGGGATTCCTTCACAGGGTACCCTGGAATTGCCTTCCTGGGCAAGGGATGCTGTGTCTGTGGGGAATTGCTATGAAATCCCGTAAGGTCAAGGCACCATTCCTGCAAGCTTCCAACTGTTGCTGTTTGCAAAGTGTTAGGAGCAAAACCCGTTGAGTATTTGGAGAGAAAAGCGGAAAAAAAAAAAACCTAACATCAACCCAAGCTCCCAGAGCTCATCCATGTTAATGATTAATACTTTTGAAATTTTAACTGTGAAGAACAAAGTGATTTGGGGGTTAGCGGCGCACGACGTGTCCAAGATGAAAGAACGGAGCTGGTCTGGCATCCCAAGCTTTCAACGAGAGGTGGGAGGGGGGGCAGGAGCTCTGCACCGCGTGTCGCCTCGCGGCTTGTGGTCCTTCTCCTGCCATCAGTCTACGGGCACCATCAAATTCCTGTGTTTGGGTGGAAACTCTGACAAATCGGGTCTGCTGGGTGCCTCTTTTTTAGGTACCTGCTCAAGTAACCCCGTGTGTGTGTGCCTGTGACTAAACAGATGTTGCCGACTCTGATGGGATGACTCTCTTGACTGCTCTCATAGATCATCTGTGGAGGCCAGATCCTTATCTCAGGCTGGATCCCTCTCTATCTCTAGTGTGATCTGCAAGTGAAGCAGGTTTTCAGGATGCGGGTGGTGTGAGCTGCACACCTAAGATTGCAATCTGGTCTGGACTGTGTGTGTCTGGGTGTAGGTGACAGGGTGGGTATTGGTAGAGCACACTCAAGCGCTGAGAAATATCAACAGTTTTGAGGAAACATCTACGGCTTGCCATTAATTTCACACCCACCATTCTTTGACTGTCCTTTGGCCCTGAGTGATTCAGTAAGACTGAGTTTAGTCTTCATTTCTTGCGGGTTGGCCTTTGAGCCCCCCTCACTAGTCCACTGTAGAGAAGGTGAAGGAAGGACCCATCCATCTCTGAGCATCATGTATGTTCATGGGGAGGGTGTGCTGGACCTGGCCAGGGTGGGTTTGGGTCAACAACAGTCGAGCACGTGCTGCTGTTCAGCTACTACAATCTCCTGCACCATACGCTAATTCCCCAAGAAATCCTTAAGGATTGTCTTCTCCCATCTGTGGCATTGATTTGAAGAGGGACTAGATGCCAGATGCCCCCAGCGCTGTCCTCTTGGAGAGGACATTGCCGCTGCGGGAGCTTCTCTCTATCCCACCCCTCTGAGGCTCTGGGCTGTCCACAGCCATCACGTAACGCCTCTCTTTTCGTTTGCTCCTCATGGCCTGGGGTTCCCAGGCTCTTGCTGCTCCAGCTCACCCCTCCTGGTGCCAGGAGATGGCTCACGTCAGCATCTCTCCCAGCCTGATGTACATACGCTCTTACCTCATCATCTCCCCGTGGTGGGTGGAGGACACAGAAAGAGCAGAGGAGGTACAAGTTGCTTCCCCGGCTCTTTGCAGAGCCGCTGGGGCAGGGAAATCTTCTCAGCCTGACCAGATCCCGGGCTGATGCCAAACTGGGACACGTGAGTCGTCCCCCCCCGCAGAGGCTCTTTCATATGTGATCCTTCCAAATCTCTCTTTAAAAAAAATAGGCTATAACATGATCCTTGCTCGTTAATCTCTCTGTCTGGAGGATGAAACAAAGGTTTGGTAGGAGGACGGGGTGACTCAGAGGGTTGGTAACAGGATACAGAGCTGGTCGTCTCCTGGTTTCCAGTTTTAATCCAGCTGAATCAGTAAAGACCAAACTTCTGTTCAGTCTTCTGGCTTGTCCGTCGGTCTGTCTGGGAGGGCACGATTCCCTCCAGCCCCCGGGCAGGGCCAGCACTTTGTGGGTGATGAGATGGTCCTGGGAACCTCCATGAGTATCAGCCAAGGTCTCCATCCTCGCCGTGGGGCTGGTGGTTCAGCACATGCTGCTGGCTCTCAAACCCACCTACTTAATTTCTTAAAGGAAGCCATCGCACCATCACACACCTCCGAGTCATGAGGATCTTTTTCTCAGTCCCCTCCCAATGACCTTGGACAAAGAGGTTCTCACCTTCACCTTCTTCCAGAGTAACTTATCCCTGCTCTGTCTTGTGGCCCTTTCTCTGCTTTTTGCCTTGGGGTCTTTAATTTATGACCATTCCCAAAGTTATGTTCCACCACCGCTGCCTCTGTGAGGGGGGACATTTGGTCAATGCTGAGGATGAGGAGGGTGAGCAGGAGGGGTGATACCCATCCAGAGCATCGGGCAGGAGGTCACCAAAGTGGCTTTAAACCACCGCTCCTCTCCCGTCCGCCGCCTCTGTGCTAAACACAGCGCAGCTGCAGCGCAGGGAATTTGCCTCATTGTGTTTCACGGGGTCCCAAAATTAGTATTTTGTGAAAGAAAACAATAAACTCAACAATGCTGTGGTAAGTTTCCGAAACCAAAGTAAAGCTGGATACTAGAATCTAGAGCACTTTTCCCCTCCGGTTATAACAACTTTACATTTGATTAAATGATAGGCAAAAAAACCGTCTCAACAGTATCTCCTTTGTTCCGTTGAGAATCTGGAACTATAATATACAAAGTACACGTCTGCCTTGAAGAGCTATGCAGTAATCATGGACTGGCCAAAAAAAGACCTTTTTTTGTTTTTTAAGTGATTCAATTTGTATGCTGTCTGTTGAATTTGTTTTCTGCTGTGGTTTGCTCTGAGGAACGGCACACGCGAGCGTAAACAGAGGTTCTCCTCTGATGGGACTCAGACAAAAGCAGAATGTGAAAGCCCAGCATCGTGAAGTACGTTTGACTCAGCAGGAGGGGGGTGCAGTCCTAAACAGGCTTGTGGAAGAAGTGCTGGGGAGATTCTCTTCCCGGCAAAATGCTTGGAAAAGATCAGAAATGGGGAATTTTTATTCCAAGGCTGAGGAGGTGGTGGCACGGAGGAGATTGCTTTCGTGTTTAGGAAATAAACCATCGTTAAGATCTACCACATGAAAATGTGTCGTTGTGAGCGTGGAGAGGCTGGTGAGTCGGTTCCCTGCCCCTGCCCTGGAATTCCTGGCGCGGGAGAGGAGATAACGAGGAGAAGTCATCATCTTCGACAAACCTCGCTTTGTACGCTTTTGCCCTAAAAGAAGAAAGGCCGATTCTGATGTGGGAGATTGGGTACAACCCCTGACAAGCCGAGGTCAAAAGTTGCCCTTTGAGCTTTGGCTTCCTGCTGCGGCGAAGCCCGTGTGGCATCGCCAGCTTTGAAATCCCTCCCGCCAAAGGCACCCAAATTCCCAAATCCAGGTGGTCTTTTGCGGGATGGCATCGTGCTATGCTGAGCATTCCTTTGGGACAGCCAGTGCTGGCACGTAGGATCAATTAAAATAGGCACATAAGCCCTAAATCCAAAACAGGAGCAGCAGTATAAAATAAGAAATAAAATAATAATAATAAAAAAAGCGCAACCCCAAAACAACCCACCCAAACCTTTTTGTTTAACTTTCTCTGATACAAAGCAATTTCTCCCGGACTGTACACCATATGAAACACATTATAAATGCTCTTGTAAAATCCACATCATTATACCACATGAAAGGCTGGGGCCTAAAAATAGCCATTCGGAGAGGATGCAGGCTAGTAGCAATTTCGGTGATCGTGAAATAGTTGTGTTGACATCTCTGTGCGTGCACACCCACAGAAAGCTTTGACTTTTGAATATTCTTAGCAACGTCGGTGCTTTATG
This sequence comes from Calidris pugnax, assembly GCF_001431845.1. NCBI lineage: Eukaryota > Metazoa > Chordata > Aves > Charadriiformes > Scolopacidae > Calidris > Calidris pugnax. The sequence goes on along the minus strand of NW_015090893.1, from coordinate 16,641,736 downwards.
GAATTTTCCACGTTCGGGTCCCATGAATAGTCTCTTAACCCGGGGTGTTCCTTTCTGATCTTATCCCTGTGTTTCTGAGCCTGATGTTGTCAAGAAAATGGTTAATTTTTGTTTTGTTTGTTTTACATGGAACTCTCTCTGTGCTGTCAGTTTGACAGCGGTGGATGGTATCAGTTATATTTCTCTTTTTCCTATCAATGGAAATAGGTTTTTTCCCTTCGATAGACACCCCCCCACCCCCTGATATTTGTGGGATTAACCGTGAAAATGTAAACCCGGGGCGTTAGATGACGATACGAGGAGCTGCCACGGCCTTTGTGTCTGCTGGAGGATTGAGAGGCACGTAAATGAAATCTGCAGTAATTAGACAGTAATGTAGCCACAACAAAAATTTGCTTCCTCGTCCCGGCGATCAGAAACTTCTGTTGGGAAATATGAAAGGCTGCAGCCGCCTCGGCTGGGGCGGGTTTTGCAGCAAAGGATATTTTTTCATAGGGGATATAAACTGCCGTAGCTCTGGGACAGGCAACACGGCCCTGCCAGCTGATAGCACCCCACATCTTTTTGAAGAGCTCATCCTCAGCTTTTCATTCTGCTGCCGTCGTGTTTTGGTTTGATCTCTTTATTTGTTTGAAAGCATTACTGGAGGGATGGTTTTCTGCAAAAAAAAAACCAAACAAAAACAAACCCAAACCCAAACGTTTGAATCTTCAGGGCTGATCTCTGCCTTTTGCTTTTGTAAGCAGAGATGGGGATGTGGAGACCTCCACCTTCAAACACCGGGATGTCTAAAGGTTGGGGGTTAAGCCCATCCAGGCTTTTAAGTGTGTTTAGTTGTGTTTAAGGTGTTTAACCTCTAAAGCCGTTTGGAAATGGTCTGTTTCCTCAAAGTGAGTTCGCTTTTGGAACCGGAGCAAAATCGCTGGCGATAGCAAATGAAATAACAGGGTGTTGAAGAAAACGACACTGCTTCTTAAATAGCTGGCACGAAAATCCTTACGGCTGGAGTTTCATTCAAATCAGATGTGGCTGTGGTTGTCATGGGGCAGGACACAAACCCTTCCCAGCCATTCAACCCGCGGTGATTCACTGCCGGCGTCCCAGGCGCTTGCTGCGTCCTTCTAACTGAAAGAGCACAACCCGCGGTGATTCACTGCCGGCGTCCCAGGCGCTCGCTGCGTTCTTCTAACTGAAAGAGCAGCTCTTGGCCCTTGTCCTGCTCCGGAGTCCTTTTCCAAGGGAAAGGGGGCTCTCAGGTTTTTGGGTGGATCGATGAGGTTCTTGCAGGCTGTTGGTGACTCTGAAAAATCAAATGCTGTAAAATGCCATCGCAGAAATGTTTTTGCTGTGGCTAATTTAGCTCCCCAAAACAGCTGCACGGGGGGGACACGGGAACACCTTGACAAGATCATTTTATCTAAACCTCATAGAGCTTAAATGTATTTCATTCATTTCTAAATAGAGCAGGAATTTAAGGGTGTATTTCCCACTAAGAACTGTTAGCTCATGTTGGCATATGTTCTCTGTATAATGGGATATATTGTGATGGTTAGAAAAAGCCCACAAGTTTTTGAACACTTTTGGCTCGAGGTTAACATCACACCAAAGTCCTTTTGGGTTTTCTGTAATTGATCTGATGGGTGAAACCAGGGTTATATCTAGTCGTGTAAGTTTTTTACAGTTCTGGTGAACTCTTTTCCTGCTAGGAGCAGAATTCAGGTTAAAACATGAAATGTGTGCTGGCTGGGACTTCCGACAGCACTCAAAGACAAGAGTTGTTCTAGAGAAAATTTAATTTCTTCACTCAAGGGGACAGAAAACTACCTGATATGTCAGTGCCAGTTGCTTGGTTATTGGCATTTACTGGAAATAGTGCAGAATTGCATGGGTACATTTAAACTTTGCAAAATGAAATGTTTTAAAATTGTGATGTGCTATTTGTACTGACGTGGTACGTGGATCTGCATATAAATGCAGAGTGAGGGATGAGGCAGGATGCAGTGAATCGCTGAAGGATCAGCTCTCGTATCCAAAAGCCTCGCTCTTCATCCAAATTCTCTTTTAAAAACCAGTGTGGTGGTAGGTGTCTGTATCTGGGGGGGGGGCGTGGATGTTTGCCGTGGGTGGGAGCTGCCTCCCTCCTGCCTGCGCCCCGGGAGGGCGTTTGATAGGGATCCCCTTCCCCAAGAGCACCAGGTGCCGTGCCAGACGCACGTAAATAGCCAAATAAACAGACATTAGTAACACCAGTTGTTTGTGCGTTAACACAGGATGTTCTCAAAATCAGGTAAGAAGTGAGGCATGTTACCAAGTTTTATAGCAGAGGAACCGGATAGTCTTGTAACTGCCGCGCAGGGCTGCGGCGGGGGAAGCGTGGTTTTATCCCAGCTTCTGCTCCCAGTCCCCCAGGAGCTTGTTTTTCTGTGACTCAGTTTCCCCCAGGAGTGTCCTGAAGCTCTATCGTTTCGGGTGTAAACGATGTTTGGAGAGCACTGCAGGGAAGGCCACGTCGATACTGAGAAAAACCCATAAAATCACATTCTGCTGGGAGAGGGAATGGTTCAGAAACGATCAGAGAAAGACTAGCCAAAAAAAAGTGAGCTTTGCTGCTTATTAGACCACTTACTTCAAGATATTAAACAAATTGCAATTTCATAATCTTTTAGCAAGTTGCAGGTGGCCCTAAAACCACAACTCCTTGGAGGCGGTTGGCATCTTTTCTTGTTTTAAAAGCAAATGGCTTTTTCAGCCTAAACGGTAATTTCGTAGAGTGGCGTTAGGGGGATGGGAATGATGCCTGGATGGTCCAGCACGTTGTCTCAAACACCCCCCCCCCATACAAATCCACGCTATTAAACCCAGGACAAAATGTTATTCCTTATTTACCCCCTTGTAATAACGCTGATGAGAGCAGCCTCCAGGATCGCACGGCGTAATTTTTGGACACACGTAGCAAACCCCTGGATGCATAATTCAAATTCCTTGTCATGAAGAATGAGTCTATTTATCTTGGAACCTTTTTCACTTAAACAGTAATCTCTAGGAAATCATTTGTTAACAGGAGTTAGCTGCCAGTTTGTCAGTTAATGGCTTGAGGCAAAGTCAGAAGCGAATGAAATCTTTTCCAGGGAGATGCTGCTGTCGCATGTGGTGCAGAAAGGTTTATAACAGAAAGCATTAGAGGAGGCGGTCAGATGAGTTCAGTCCAACTTTTAGAAACACTGGGGAAGCTCAGCAGAGCGGGGCAGACACGGCTGCTTTGCTAGCCCATCCGTTTGGGAAATATTAAAGCCATCAATCGTGCCCGTGTCAACTTCTAAGCCCGAATTTTTCCTTACTGGAGGCTCCAGGTGGGAGCGTGTGGAGGCTAAAACCACACGTGTTCATGGTAGCTGGGGCTCTGCCTTGCGTCCCGGGCATCTCTGCATCCCAGGTATCTCTGCATCCCGGGTATCTCTGCATCCAGGGAACCCTGGGCATCTCTGCATCCTGGGCATCTCTGCATCCTAGGCATCTCTGCATCCCAGGGATCTCTGCATCCAGGGCACCCTGGGCATCTCTGCATCCTGGGCACCCCAGGCTTCTCCAGATCCTGGGCATCTCAGTGCCCTGGGCATCTCTGCATCCCGGGCATCTCTGTATGCTGGGCACCCTGAGCATCTTTGCACCCTGGGCATCTCTGCATCTCGAGCATCTCTACATCCCGGGCACAGGGGCAGCTGTGCAGGAGAGCCAGGGTGCATCCCCCCCCAGCTCAGCCAAGGTGCCATGGGGTGTCTGCCAGGGCAGCAGAGTCCTCCAGCTCTCAGACGTTCTGGTTTCTCTATAAAAGTCTAGCAGCCAGTTTCAGTTAGGTAACGAGAGTTATCTGATTTCTCTTTAATCTGAGCAGCGTCGCTCCCGCGCGATAACCTCGAATCACTGGTTGTCCCGCGCTCGCTGCTGCTGAGGGAAAAGTGGCAAGAAGGGGGTGAAAATTCCCTGGAAAAGGAGCTGAGACGAGTCGTCCTGGCCTACCCCGAATCCCTCTTTTCTTGCAGCGGGGAGCGGGTGAGAAATAAGTGCCCCGAGTAGAAGCTCTCCCATGAAGCCGCAGAATCCAGCCGAAGTAAATACCACTTCCCTGCAGCATTATCTCCCACTCTGTGCTGTCTGCCCACAGAGGATGGTAGGGTGTAGGAACTGGCAGGGGATTAATGGCAGCCTGGTTCATAAAAAACTCCGCTGCCAGAAGGACGTGGGACCCAGACAGAAGTAAAGAGGGGCTGGTTCTCTCTGCAGATGCCCCCAAGTGCTATTTGTCTGAGAGCAGATTTTCCCACAGATCTTTGGCCTTCATATTATTTGAAGAACCCCCTCTGCAGCTGCAATCCTTCCCTCCCCCGAGGGGAAAACAGGGTGGTAACTTTGTGAACTGAATGGTGTGGAGGTTTAGGAGTACTGCCATGGGAGGGGAAGATTTGGCTCATTAGCGTGGAACATTGTGTTGCCAGGAACAGAGTTTTGGGGCAGAACTAATAACATGGAAGCAGATGCAGTCAGCTTTTATTAAACTGGTTTGTAGATGACTTTAAATAGGCAGCAGTTGTATCTGGGGCTCTCCTTGGGAGAGGCAGCATGGCAGACCCCAGCAGCAAAGCCTGGCTTAGGTCCTGGCTAACAAGTCCAGAGAAGCCAACCAAATCTGGATTTAAGGAAAAATTTCTCCCAAATGTATTTTACAAAAAAAAAAAAGAAAAGACTTTGTGGTTCTGTTATATTCTTGAAACTCTTACAGTCCACACAGCTCACTTGGAGCAAGGAACAGCTGTAGAGTCATAGATTTTATAGTCTGAAGGACCCAACATTATATCACCTCCTCTTTGCCATGATGTGTCATCTCCTGAATGTCACTGTTACCCCAATAGCTGATGTGCCATTAACTGCTTGACAGTGCGTTACAGGTAGGGATGGATAAATTAACCTCCAAGCCAAGTTTTGAAGCACTTCCCCCTTGAACCACCCTTTCCGTAGTGCTAATTAACTCCGTAACGCTTATCTGCATCGGTGATGGTCGGGTGCCATTTCCTGACACATGGCATTCCATGGCCACCAGTAACGATGGGCTGAACCCGCTCTGTAAGTGTCTTACCCAAGTAGACAGGTTGGAGTGACCACCAACCAAAAGAAACTGCTCTTCTCAGCCAGATACCAGAATCGAGCAAGGCCATAGGTACCTCCAAGAAGTCATCACAAAGACCATCCATCCCTCTGTCAGACCCAACAATTATTGCTGTGCATCCTTACAATGTCCCTCTTGTCCTTCACCACCTCCCTGAAGCCTGGACGAACCGTCTGGCTTTCAATGCAGCTGAGCCTGAAAATCTCTGTAGAGGTGCCCGTTGGATTCCTGACTTAGAATCATAGAAAGGTTTGGGTGGAAAAGGGCCTTGGAGACCATCTAGTTCCACCCCCCTGCCCTGGGCAGGGACACCTCCCACCAAACCAGGTTACTCCAAGCCCCCTCCAACCTGGCCTTGAACCCCTCCAGGGATGGGGCAGCCACAGCTTCTCTGGGCATCCTGGGCCAGGCTCTCACCACCCTCACACCAAACAAGTTCTTCCTGAGATCTCATCTAAATCTCCCCTCTTTCAGTTTAAAACTGTTCCCCCTTGTCCTATGGCTCCCCTCCCTGACCCACAGTCCCTCCCCATCTCTCCTGGAGCCCCTTTAGGGACTGGAAGGGGCGCTAAGGTCTCCCTGGAGCCTTCTCTTCTCCAGGCTGAACACCCAAATTCTCAGCCTGGCTGAGAGACTTCTCTGTAGATGTCCATTCACTGTCACCACTTTCTACACCAACTCCAGCCACCATTTCACGGACCAGAGAGCCCCATCCAGAGCTCCTTGCTCTGCTCCGTGCATTTGGGAGCATCCTGTCCAGGTCCTCATTGATGTTCTCCTCGCAGCCTCGTCATCCCGGGCTGGCTGAGCGAGGCACGGAGAACCCCATTTGAATGCTGTGCTCCAGCCTACCTTTGTTGTGCAATACTTTTTTTTTTTTTTTCTCAGGCAGTTTCTAATCTAGAGATTTTCTGGGATCTGTTCGTGGCATGAAGGGAAGTCTCCTCATCACCTCGGGTTCTGTCTTTCAGTACCAAGTGTTTAAGACATAATTCTAGGCGTCCAGGGCTTGCTTTCTCTTTGTGTCTCCTTTTGCTGTTGCTTTCATTTACTAACATGTTGAACTTCAAAGTCTATTCTTTCTCCTTCCTAATTTTTATGGAAAAAATGGTCTGAACCCCATTTGCATTTCCTCCCTGAGGATACTGGCAATCCTTAATCCTATATATTAAAGAATCTCAGTTTTCCCAGCAGCCTTTTATTCTGGGACTCCTCTTCCACTCTCTTTTCTCCTTGAAATTCTCTCCTGTGGTTCAGAATTGCTCTTCACGCTGCCCCTGACCACTCTCACTTTCTGTTACGAGCTGTTTACACGGACGTTTGATCACTTTTAAGTCCTTTTCCCTTCCCATCTTGTCCGTTGCAGGTAATTTGTCGAGGTTTCGTGGCCGTAGGTGCGTGTTGGCCCTTGATGGCCATGAGCTCCACAGGTCTTCTGCTGGAATAACTATTTTCAGAGCCAAGAGATGGGATGAAAGCCCATATAACCAGGTGCTAATTTATTAGGGTGATTTTAATTTTACACCGATGGGGTCCTTCTGTTGGCCAAGGATGTGCCTCCTGTTGACCTGCTTGAGAGGTGGTTGCCATCATCCCCCGGGTGGCACCAGGGACACCCTGCCTGCCTGTCCCCTCTCCCTCTCCCTGCTCCCAATCCCCCTCATTCCCCCTCTCTCTGGGAAGTGCCAGCTGGGCTGGCCATGTGGATCCAGGGGTTTAGATCCCGCAAAACCCAGTATTCTCTCCTACAAGTCATTCTCAGCTATGTGCTTGGGTAATTAGCATGTGCATAAACACTTTGTAATCTTGTGATCATGGCTTGCAGATTAGCTCTTTTGCCAGCTTTGCGATTTCTTTGCCAGTTTTAGTTTTAATTGCAAATCCATTACTGCCAGCTCCCTTGCATATTGTAGCAATAGGCAAATTAAAACACTTGGACACAGTTGGGCGGGTTTCAGTTAAGAAATTAATTGTTACTGCCAACCAGTGCTTTTTAATGCGAGGGTGGCATTCGAGCTTGTTTTTGAGGGCATAATCTCCGAGACTTTCTTTTTTTCCCTTCTCCTCCTCCTCCTCCTCCTTCTTCCCCCCCCGCCCCAGACTGCGTTGCCCTGTTGAGCGGCTCCACAGATGGCACGGAGCGAAGCGCTCGCCTCTTTGATCTCCTAGGCAAGAAATTTGGAAGTCGTTCTGAATTTATGAGAATCCCCGTCTCGAAAGAAATCTGTCTGCGCGCGGGGCCGCGCTGAGTCTCCCCGGAGCTGGAGGCAGGGCTCACCTGAACCTCCCGGGGAAGAGCAGGATTACACCCCGCCAGAGCATCGTGTGATGCTCCAGCGATAAAGGGAAACTTCATGCATATTGTTGAGCATGAAAAAAAGTCTAGACAATCTACAATTTACCAGTCGGGGTAATTGGCTAAAGGCTTAATCCGCCCTGATAATCCAGTAATGGTATTGTTGGCAGGACATTGATGTAAATATCACTCAGCGGCGCTGGCAGCCGCTGTCTCCTGGGATTGCTGCCGGTCCCGATTCCCTTTCCGCAGTCGTTAGGGCTGACGGGGACTTCTCAAGAGTTGGGCAAACTTCTCGTCTTTGGTGTTTTTCAAAGGCTGCCCCTGCTGGGTTGATGTTGGTTTTCAACATTAAATCGGTAACATATTTCACCAGGTCAGAATTTTCACAAAAACACTCATCAAGAATCATAGAATCACAGAATCGTAGAATGGTCCAGGCCAGAAGAGACCTCCAAAGGTCATCTAGTCTGACCTCCCCGCAGTCAGCAGGGACACCACAACTAGACCAGGTTGCCCAGGGCCTTGTCGAGCCTTCCCCTATCTTTTTTATTTTTTCTCCTGATGTAATTTTTTTCCCCGATACATTTTTGACATCGCTCTTTCCAGCCTCCCGGTGCCCTTCAATACAAAGAGCATCTGGTTTTGCAGTGTCCTGATAAGCCACCTGCCACCTTGCATGTCACCTCCAGACCTGGTGGCATTCACGCTCTCCACGTGCCACCAGCCTGGCTGGGGCTGCCAACGCTGGCAGGGAGCTTCTGAGGCTGATGTTTTGGATATACACACATACACCCCATTTTGCAGGGCTGTTTTTAAGGCATGTCTGTTTGCCCCCTGGGGACAAAGCCGGGGGGAGCTGGGGTAGAGGTGGATGCAGGCAAGGATGGATGGAAGAGTCCCACCTCCAGACGTGGATCTCCCACCGCTGCAGCGTTTCATCCCCACGTGCCTGTTGGTGTTTGAACACAAGCTGCCTAAAATTATTCTTCAAAGCCAGATTGGACAAGGGATTTGAGCAACCTGGGCTGGTGGGAGGTGTCCCTGCCCAGGGCAGGGGCTGGAATTAGATGATCTTTAAGGTCCTTTCCAACCCAAACCATTCTGTGATTCTGTGATTATCTAATTGTGCATGAAGCCAGTTGGTAGAGTCACCTGTCCCATTCCTCTTACTTTATTTTCTTTAACTTATTCCCTGTGTTTACCTCGGTTAAAGGGGTTGTATTCAGCTGGCTTTACAGCTGAAAGTCTTTGGTCCTTTAAGCCCGTTCAGTGTTAACTTATTCCCTGTGTTTACCTCGGTTAAAGGGGTTGTATTCAGCTGGCTTTACAGCTGAACATCTTTGGTCCTCTAAGCTCGTTCAGCACCAAGCCCAAATGAACCCCACCAGATGCTGGAGTCTCCAGAACTTAATTTATAATAGAGTCATACTTGCTCACCCAAAAGCTGCTTTCTTGTTTCTGATTGCTGCCCTTGCACGTTTAGGCCAAGGACTAAGAGCCAAGTTGTTATTTCCTTTCAGTGCATCCCCACCAAATCACACCCAGGGAATTGTCCGTAATTGATTGGCACTGGGCAAACAACTCCCCTAATAATGACCGAAGCAGAAACACCCTGGGAATTACTTTCCTGCAGCAGGGCTGACTCTGTGCTGCCAGCAGAAGTGTTAAAAACCCCATCTATAATAATATATAAAAAACTTCTTGTGGTCAGTGAAGCCAGCTGAGGTGGCTGTGAATCCTTCACACCGGTTTTAAGGCGGCCCGTAATGGCTTTTTTTTTTTGAACGTTGTTGTTGTTGTGTGGTGTGTATTTTTTTTTTCTGCTGGGAAAACAATGGAAGGAGCCCAGTTCCGCTGCAAACAAACCCCGAACGTGCTCTAACTTACACGCGAAATATCAAAGAGTGCCTGTTGAGTGCACATTACCACCCTTCCGCTTGACAGCAAACACCTCGTCACGGCCCAGAGACTTTGGGAAAACTAAATATAGTGTATTGGGGCCGAATGTCACCCTTGTAATTATCCCCGAGCTCTGGCCGGGCGGTGTTGTGGCCAACAAATCCCACTTTAATTGTTGGTGATCTCTATCGGAGGAGACGTGGGGTTTTGAGTTCAGCCGGTGGAGAGTCGGGAGGAATAAACAGGGACCTACAGTAAGATCAAAGCGGCGCAGAGGTGCGCATGTGCTAATAATAATAGCTTATGAAAGCTCATATTTTCCTTCAACAACATCCTGTCGTATGTGTATGGGCTTTGAAAAGGGTAAAAAAGAAATTCAGTGTAATTTACTGCAGCGAAAAAAAAAAAAAAAACAACAAGAAAATGAGATAAGGCAGATACTTGATTGCAGCAGCTCGTTGTGTGGTTTGCTGCGAGGGCTGTACATGCAGCCAGTGCGTGTGTGCAGCGAGTGTGCAGGGGCTGAGCTGGCTGTGACCCGAGTACCATTGTTATCTGATTTATTTTTTTCAGACGTGTGTGTGTGTATATATATATATATACAGTCCTGTGACAATGTGATGCAGAGAAGGAGGGTGAGGTAAACAGTCACCAAGCCTGGTAACCGCATCCACACCTGGTGCACCTCGATAAAAAAATGCCTGTAAACATTTTTGTGTGGAGGGAGGTTACGGGGAGGCTGGGCACGGCTAACGGCTCCCGGCCACCCGGGAGGGCAGAGGGCTGGGGACAACGCTTCCATCGGGATGGAATCACCCTGGAGAGGGCAGGGATTACAATTGGGATTTTGCCCTCCAGCGGGTATACACCCGTGGGTGGGTGGCAGGGCCAGCGCGGTCGGGGTGGCCATGCCCAGGGAGGCACTTTGGGCCAATTTTGGGTCAGGCGACAGTGATTTCTCCTCGGCGTGATGCGACCTACTTAGGAAGCCCTGGTCAGCCCTCGAGACCGGGCACAGGGCTGACCATTTCCTCTCTCCTCCCACTTCAGATTTTCACTATCGGCTTTTTTAATCTAGCCCAGCGGCTTCAACCTCCGGCGGGGGTTTTGTCCTGCCCGGTACCGGGGTGGCCGGCGGGCTACGGGGGATTAGGACCTGAGAAACCACAGGAGGAGAGCCCCGCTGGGTGAGGGTGGCCGCCGGGAAGGAGACGGGGTGTGTTTTGAATCCGTCTTTCACGTTGCACGCCGTGGTTGTTGACATGGGGTTGCGCCTGTAGTTCTCGCTGCGAGCAGGAAAGGGTTTGGGGTTTTTGGTAAAGGGGAGGAAGGCTGACAATAAAAGGTGACAAAGTGGCCCGCGAAGGACCGAAAAAGGGGCTGGGTGAGGAAGGAGAAGGTTGTTGAGAAAGCAAAACGCGGGGAAGAGGAGAAACAGTCACAAAGTTTTCTGCTCTCCCTGCGCAGGCGCTGCTGGGGCTGTAGGTACAAGCCCCCTGGGCAAGGTGTGATGGTGGCCATAGGGTGACAAGGTGACAACAACAGCCAGCCCTGGCTACACCAGGAAGGACTTTGTGAGGGTGGTGAGGCTGAGTGAGAGCCTCTCCGGATTCTCGCAGCAGCTGAAGCACAGCAAACAGGGACTCGTTAAGAAAGTGGAGCAAATAATAATGATCCGTCTGTTTAATGCGGCTGAAAGGCACACTTCAAAGATAGTGTTATCCTAAAAAAGCCCAAGTATAGAGGGGAATAGACTCAATCACGGCTTCCGAGTTCTGATGGTAGCGTTGTAAGTAGGTCAGCAAACGGTAATATTTAAATTAACTCCTCTTTCTGGCAACTAGATGGGAATGTAGGTCTGGAAATGGGTAGATGTAGATTCTCTTCCCAGCTCTGCCACTCTTGACAAGTCACTTCATCTCCTCCTGCCTGAGGGGAGAATACACCTTTGGGCTCTGCCCAGTAATCATCAGCCAAATGCTTCCCCACCTATCTAAAGGGTTTTAGAATATGTGATTGAAAAGTGCAAAGTGTTATTAACATTGAATTAATGTCTGCCATTACAATATGTAATGGAGTATTTCTGCACACACCCCATTTCCTCCTGCTCGAGTGTTTTGTCAGACGAGTCCAAGTGTTTACCAGCTTTTATGGCTGGCCTAAAAAAGTTCCAGCGAGCTGTGGAGCTCGTTTGTGGGACGGGATGTTTCGGGTGCCGAGCTGAGCCGCCGGCACGCAGCTGTGGCCCTGATTTTGGGGGGCAAGTCAGGGCTGCCCCGTGGCCAGATGCCCCGTGGCTACCGAGCACGTCTGGTGTGAGGCCTGCACGCCGGTAGCACCCTACCGGAAGGCAAGGTGCCTTCTCGGGGGGGTGCATGGTGGGGTGCAGATGTGCCACGCTTCCTGCCAGGGGAGGGGGAGGAGAAGACCCAGCTGGTCGGAAATTGGGGGGGGATACGCTGCTGGAGCACCTCCCTCCTTCACCTCTTCTCTGGGAGCTGAGAGTCACAGCCCTCCCACCGCCCGCACATCCTCGGCGGCGTCCGTGCAACACCACCCTGTGCTAATTGCTTTAATTCCTACCTCCTCTACACACATCGATTCGCTGGGTGCAGGCAACAGCTGCCTGTTTCTTGACCCATCAGTGATATTTAAGGATGTAAAACCCAGACCTTTCCAGGCAGTGTTCCTCGTTTTTTGTCGTCTGCTCATCCCATCAGACACAAATTTCACACAGGAGCCCTCAGCAGCTCTTCCTGGCTTCTCATCATCGCGCCCTGCGCAGACATTTCACTCCTTTTCCAAAATATCTTAGCCCATGGTGTGGGTTTGCTGTCTAGACGGCATCGCTTGAACCAAATGGCTTCACTAATACAGTGTATTATTAGAGCTCGCTAAAAGTCACAAACAAAGTACGCTTCTTTGTTCGCTCCTTAATTGTTTGTTCATTAGCTTGCTTGCTGATTCATAAAATATGAAAACCTCCAATAGGGTATCTAGTCACTAGTGCAAATTAGCTAGTTTCTAATGTACATAAATAAATTACAACCCTTGCATTTACAATTTGCCTTCAGTACAAGCGCTGCGCACAAGGGCTTTATCTCATCAGGAAAGAATTGGATCTGCTACTCTGCACACAAAGTGACAAGGAAAGGCTGGGAGTGCTGTATCCCACCCTTGCAAAACATGTTAGTGGCAAAAAATTATCTCTTTGCTGGTGGGGAATTCGTTTTCTTTAGCTTTGAAACTGGGGTGACATCCCTGGGTACTGCCCCGTCTTGGATGTTGAGCTGCCGTCCATTGACTTGAGGACGGTCCATGTACTGTCAGTAGCTGGGAAGGTTTCATTATCCCATGGCTCTGTGTTTTCCCCTGGTTTATATGATCCACGTTTGCTCTTCCTTCTCCAGCAGCACCTCTTCCTACTTTATGGCTATTCTTGTTGCTTGTGAATTACTCCCGAAAGGAGCCATGTCCTCAGATTTCCTAAAAAACTCACTTCCAGGTAGGATGTGCCCATGTGCAAGACTCCCAGAAGATCTAAGATCATTTTTTTATGGTGCTTTTTCTATCCTACAGATTTCTGTGGCAGGGAGTGTAATTCTCTAATAGAAATGTAATTCTTCACTCCTTTCCATGCCACGGTTAACATGCTCGTCACAAAGGGTATCATTCTCTAAAAATAGTGTAGGTTTTCAGATAAAGTTCTGAAGGCGGCTGTTTAACGTCTGCGTATTATTGGTTTAATCCCTTTTCAGTTCTGTAATTCTCTCAGATAATGAATACAGGCTATCTGGGATGAGCTGGTGGTACAAGTTGTGGCTTACACTGGACAACCTGTCTACAAGAGAGGTTTGAACCGGGGCAGCTTCCCCATCAGTGGGTCGGGGTCCCATGGAGAGAGCACCAAACCCAAGCACCACAACCTATAAATGAGTTATTAAGAACCTAAAAATGAGTTAATGTCTGATTTGTGTGGACACTAAAGATTCATGGCCATAAATGCCTTGTGTTGCTAAATCAGTGGTTCCTGCCTCTTCCACGGGCAACGTTCCCAAAGTCTTCACCCTCTATAAGGCTCGGACCTGCAGATGCTCATTTAGGTGAAAGATTTCAAGTCTACGGTTGGTCTTGTGGCAACCAGCCTGGCAATTTGTGCATAAAATTAGATGTATCTATCTGTATTTGCAAGTGTTGGATTTAGACGTGTGAGATCAAGGACTTGAGTCTGAATTTTTTTGGTTTGATACATCAAAGCTGTATTGAGTGGGTACTCGGAGGTCTCCGCTGCGTCAGTCCCGTTGAATCTCAATAGCAACCGCTCGTATGTCTTTCTTGAGCACGCCTAAGTATTCCTAAAATTTTAAAATTTATGATAAACTGAAGGATATTTCAGCAGGTCAGCACCCCGTAGGATGCAACGTTTCAAGTGGTGTGTTGCCAGCAATCTAGACTCAAAAAGTAGATATATTTCTGACAGAATGAGGTATGCACTTTCTTTCTCAGCCTCTTTCAAAGCAATTGATTAAACAGAGATTAGGCTGATGTGAGGTTCGTGTCTTCGGTTATTTTACCTCAGTCCTATACCATGACTTTAACTGACTTTACCTCAAAGCCTGTCCAACTTCCTTTTCTTTGCTAAATTAGCTCTTGACTTCTCCACTTGCTCATATGCCCAACACCTTCACCTCTGACAGACATGGAAAAAACCTGCCCCTGGTGCCATCGTTGTTTTCTTCATCATTTTGTGTCCGAAACATTCCCAGGTGATAACCCTGGTGCTCCTCTTCTCTGCGAGGGACCAAGGCTCTTCCAGATGTTGCAAACTGGGACTTGAAAAGGGGGGGACACTTCATCCACAGACGGAGCTGTGAAAGCAAATTCCGAGTCCTGAAGACATTTTAGGACCTCGGTGGTATCAAAAAGGATCATTTTTCTTGCCTGTTTTGAATTGGAAAATCCTAAGGCATGATTCATGTGGTTCTGGGAGGTGGCAGGGCTTACGGTGAGCTCTCTGGATTCCCCAGGAGCCTGCAGTCTGCTGTGCACTAAGTGTAGGGCACTTGGATCCTCGGATTAAGTGAAATCTTGCTTGGGAAATTCGGGGATGCCTTTGTGCCCTGGTTTGACTCTGTCCACCTTTTAAATGGGTCTTTTTCTTGCTGGATCAATCACGGATTTTTGTCATTTTGTCCGCGTTGTGCTTCAAGAAGAAAAGAGAATTAGTTCTAGGTAATTAACCCGCAAAACTATAATCTCTAGTTTATGAAGGAAAAATGCAGAAGTGGTGAAATCTCGTGTCCTGGGTGTCGGAGCCAACCCGTACGTGATGCTGCGAAGACCTGGCAAAGCGACTCCCAACGGCGTCATTCAGAGATTCTCTTTCATCTTCATCTCCTTCTGCTTGAATTTCTTCATTTAATTGTTGAAATCGTTGGCTGCGCTTGGGTTCTTGTATTTTTGGTTTCCCGTGTGTGTAGTGCTCTCCAGGTCTCTTTGCAGATGACCAGATTAGGTGAAAGAAAATGAATTATGCTTATTTCTGTGCTTTAGGTGTTTTTTCATGTGTACTGCCCTATGCAAAGCAAGGAATATGATTCTTTAATGTTTTCTTTAGATCCTAACTCTAATCCAGCCTCCCCAGCTCCACCTGAGTTACATATGAGCCTAGATTTTTCGCTCTACAATTTTTCTACGTTGCTGAAGGTAAAAGTTCTTGCCAAAGAGGCAGAAAGCTCGAGATTAACATCTCTTCTTTTAGGTTTTACTCTCCAATCAGTTCTGCGCCTCCCTCTTGGTGTTAGGAGTAATTGTGGTGCTGAGTTTTATTGTTGGCTGAGGTTTCGTGACCATCAGAAATTGATTTCCAAGGCCACCCCACAGCTCCCTGAAGAAGACAACTTCCATCCACCACTGGTCCTGTCTGGTTTCAGGACGACAACTGTGAGGCAAAATATTTTACTGCAGATACCAAGAGTTTTAAAGTCCTCAAGCAAGCGTGCATTTAAAAGGAAGAGTTGCTAAATTCAACATACGCAATTGACATATAATTTGAAATAATAGCTTTACAGGAGTGTCTGCGCAGAATTTGACCTATATATTCCCTAGAATTGGTGACCGTGTGGAGGAAGGAGAGAGCTTGACCCAGCTTGACATTCAGATCCCAGAGGAAGGTTGCATGACTAACATTAAAAAAACAAGTATTTAATTTCAGTCTTGGAGTTGCATCATGAAATCACAAGGTGACAGCCATGGAACCCAATATGGGCACTTTTTGGAGCCGTTTACTGATGCTTATCCACCTGAATTAAGAACAAAGAGTTAACTACTTTCTTTTGGAAAGCAACTGTGACTTTATCTCCTTTTAACCGATCCACTTTGTTAAGAGCAGCCCTTCTGCAGCTGAAGAGGATTTCAGCTTTGCCTCACGCTATTGCCAGGTGGTGGTGATCCTGCTTTTCCAAAATACCTCTACAGAAAATTATCCCAATCCCACAAACCACTCCAGATTATTCCATTGATGTTCCGCTGGCAGAGAGGCCTCTAAGGTTTTAGAGGCTCCAATGGAGGCAGGTGCTTCTTCTGTCCTCCAGCCTTCCCAGAAAACCTAGTGATGCTGTGGGATTTCCCCAGTCCTCAGAGGAATTCCCCCCTTGGGGGAAGATACAGGTCAGGGTGGCGGTTGGGGGGTATTTATCTGCATCTTCCTGGGGCAGAGGACTGTGTCTCCAGTGTATCCTTCTCTTGTATCCCCGTGCTGAGCCCTCGCTCCCTGGGTCTGTCCCCAGGCCACTCCATCCTCTCCTTTCTCCCATCCCTGGCGTGGTGACAGCAGGTAGATCACACACGAAGGGAGGAGGTGCAGCAGCGCTTATGAAACAGGGAATTAAGCCAGTGACACCAGTATCCCAGGTACCAAACTCCCAGGGGAGCACATGAGGTCGGTGCCTGCGGACGGGAGCATCCTCGGGTACCGCGCTGGGGTTCGGCTCCTTCCACACCCCCATTGCCCTGCATCTTCTCCATCAGCTCTATGGAAAGGACTGTTTGATATCAGCTGTTTCAATCTCCCGTGTTTCATATGTGTGGAATGTCCCAACTTCCATACGCAGCAGAAATGGCCGTGGGGTTGGTCCCTTTGGCTGTAGGACGTGGTGGGCTGGTTGGGGTGATTCACCAGGGCCGCATCGCTCTGCCCGCTGGTGCCATTCAGTTAAATCATAACACATTCCCTGAACTTTGGATGAGGGGAGAGGAGAAAAGGAGCAAAATGTTGCTCCTCTGATGTATTTTTTAAAACCCTGCTTCTTAAACGGTGAGCAGAGCATGCCGAGAGCTGCTGGATGCTGCTCTCCGCTCTCCTGCTCCCTTCAACAACGGGTTCACAGAGGTGGGGAGATCCAAACTTCTGCTGGGTCGCCCAAAACCATGCCCGGAGAGAGGGAGGGGAGAAGCTTGAGCTGCTGTAATCACAGGCAGGAGTGGAAATGCCTGGAAACGATCCATCAGCGAGCGAGCGGTGGGCCACTCCTTGGAAAAGCCGGGAATAACTCCTGCTCCATTCCCGGCGAACATGTGCTAACGTGGCCTTGCTCAGTGCTTTCCTTTCCAGCCTTTCGAGCTAATAGTCCCAGCGCCGTGCTAAGGTAGATATTTATATTAAAAAAGAAAAAAATAATATCTCTTTATATGTTTCATTTCCAAGCCACCACGCAGGGATTGACTCGTGAGTAATGGTGAGTCGGCAGGGCATGATGCTCATTACTCACGGGGAGGTTCTTGGAGCCCTGGAGAGGGCCGGGGTGGATCCCAAATTCATCCCATCCCCAAACGCCGGGCATCACCGCAGTGCTGATGCTGCAGGGATGAGGAATTCAACTCATTTGTCCCCATTTTTCAGTTCGCTTCTGTGGTGGAAAACTGGGCCTGTGCCGTGTCGTAGAGTCCAAGCCAAGGATAAAGTCTTAATTTCTGCGTCTTTTGCCTTGCGCTGCTGTTTGTGGCAGGGAGGTAACAAGTGACGTTGGGGAGCCACAAACTCTCTTTTAAATGGGGATTACATTACCTACAAAGAATGTCGGCAGGCCAGATGCAGTGGGGCAACTTTCTGAAGAAAAGACTGGCAGCCAGCGCTAATGAGAGCATCTGGTCATTCACAAATGGCTTAATCTCCTTTTCCCTCAGTCGACTGTTTCTGTTTAAAGCACCTGCTAAAAAGAGAGCAATATAATGAAGTGTCTGGGTGGTAAAGAGTATTTTTAGAGCCCCGGGTTTGCTTCCCATTCTTTAGCCGACGCATAGAGCAAAGAAAAGGCTCCCACAGCATGGGAAGCCAGGAGCAGAGGTGGGGAATTAGGATCTAGGCCCTAGAGCCTGAAATACCCAGCCTGCAAAATCTCATGCTGTGGGTTGGGTGGAAAACGAGAGTGATAATTGAAGCCGAGAGACTGAATTTAGGAACAGAGGCGAACAAATTAATGTGTGGTCCTGGAGGGTGATTATTCCTCCTCCTGGGCCTGAGAACGCCCGGGCTCATCCCGTATCACAGCGATGCGCAGGGAGGAGGGAGGTGAAGGATTAGCTTCTCCTTCTGCTCAGAATACAGTCTAGACCAACCCTGGCCAGACCAGAAAGACAACATGGCATGGAAATCAAAACACAGGCTCCTGTTGCGCTAATGGTACACAGGATACAGTGGGGCCAGTGTGAGGTTTTTTTTTGCTTGTGGTCGAGAATTTAACTTTCTTTTTTCTGAACGCGCTGTAACGTAAGACACTTCTTTGGAGGGGGGGGTGGGGGGGGTGAGGGTTTCAAATGAAACAGGATTCTGTGCATGCAGCAGTTGCTTGTTTGCAAATACAGTGATGTGAATTTAAACCCCTTGTGGTTTACCATGGAAAATACAGACAGGGTGTTTTTCACCTGAACCCCGCTACACACGGTCTGGAGGCAGAAGAGAGCCTGTAGCTCGGGCAGTGAAGAATTTCAGGCGTGAAACTAAAATTAACTTCCTTGGTGTGTGTGCACGGACAAGTGCAGATAAACACACACACACACATACACGCACGTGTGTGCGCTGCTGGAGGGTGATTTCCTCGTGCCATTTTTGTCAGCAGAACGGTCTGGTTGGTAGTGAGCAGCAGCAGAGCAGTGGGGAGCTGAGTTCTGACCTCCCCCAGCCATGGAGGGAAGGTCTTGCATGGTGGGAGCTCATGGAGGCAGTCAAGGCTCATGGGTATTAACCTTATACATCTTCCCTACAACCTCAGATGGACAGTTAGACTCTACAAATTTTCGTAGACACGTTCATGTCATAGAATCATAGAATGGTTTGGGTTGGAAGAGACTTTAAAGACCATCCAGTTCCAACCCCCCTGCCCTGGGCATGGACACCTCCCACCAGACCAGGTTGCTCAAAGCCCCATCCAGCCTGGCCTTGAACCCCTCCGGGGATGGGGCAGCCACAGCTTCTCTGGGCAACCTGGTCTCATTATCCTCACAGCAAAGAATTTCTTCCTAATCTCTAATCTCAATCTTCCCTCTTTCAGATTAAAACCGTTCCCTCTCATCCTATGGCTCCCTTCCCTCATCCAGAGTCCCTCCCCATCTCTCCTGAAGCCCCTTTAGGGACTGGAAAGGCCTTGAAGGTCTCCCATGAGCCTTCTTTTTTCCAGGCTGAACCTCCCTAACTCTTTCAGCTGTCAGGTCTTTGTAAGCAAGTCTTTGTAAGTCTTTAATTTATAAGTGCTTTCCCAGAAGTCAGGCATTAAAATCTTCCTCACTTTTGCTCATACACTTCAGCATCCCTCCTGATGACAGTATCTTCCCAGCTTGGGCATGGCGAGGAAGAGGCAGGGTATGGCCCTTCTGTGGGAGGTAAGAAAGCTGGGAAGAGTTACTTGTGCACAGAACTCATCTCTGCTGCCTCTGCTCCACTTCCAAACACTCTGAGGATCCAGATCCAGGGAGTGAAGCCCCAATATACAAGGAGGGTGAGGAGTCTTTCTGTGTCTTCTCCTTCTGCAGCACTTTACAGCTGCTGTCTCTTTTCCAGTGACTTGTGCCTGTGAGTTCCGTGGTGGTGTTTCTTGCTCAGAGAGTCAGGAGAAAAGTAGGCTTGACCAGATCTACAGTGCAGCATCTGAAATGGAAAGTTTCCACTTTGGGACTGGAGGGAAAAAAGAAAGATATCTCCCGGTACAGACTCTATGCAAAGGATGCTCGGATGGATTTATCATTATGCATTGATGGGGTGGGTGAGAGAGCTGCCCTCCACATTCGTAATTGCTTTTACTTTTGATTCCTCCTGCAGTGTTGAAGGTTTGCAGTCTGTAACTCAACACATGTGGGTTTCACAGGTCAGTCAGGCTGCCCTGGAGGAAGCAAATTTTGTGTGTAGTGTCTCATTCCTCTTTGCTCTCAGTGTTCTTCATTGGTGCAGAGCCCCACAAGGAGCTGAATACAGAACATCAGCTGCAGTTGGGAGAGCCAAGGCATGATCATTTATTCATACGGCAACAATTTTGTGAGGATTTGGCTTGAATGTACAATTTGGCCAAAAAAGTAAAATCTGGTTATGGGTTGGGCTACGGTGTGTGTTAGGGTTAAGGTTTGGGCTGGTGGAGACCTGTGAATTAAATGAGCACAAGCTACAGGTGGAAGTGAGCCTGGGGACCTGGGGGTTAGGGCTGCTGGGAGACACTGGGATGGAGGAGAAAATTTTAGGATTGAGATTTGGCTGAGAAAAACCATGAGGCAGCATAGCTGCTTCTGAATTCCCGTGATGCACTATTTAGTTGGTAGTTCCCTGCTGCCTTGAGCCTTGGTCATCAGTGCCTTGCTGGCTGTGGTTGGAAGCGTGGCCCGGGGGCACTCAGCAGTTCTCAGATTGCTTTGGTGACCTCCTCTGTACTGCAATCTCAGTGGTGTCTCCAGGGTACAAGCCCTAATCCTGCTCTCAGTGTAAGCCCAGCCCTAGGAACGTTTCCCTGTTCCCGAACTAAATATACTCTGGGATTAATAATGGCTCCAGATGTGGTGGCGCATTCAGAGTCCACCATATAATCTGCTGGACTCAAACTCTAACCCCGACCTCAACCTCAGCCCTTTCACTGCTCCAGTGACTCCTGGTGACCCCAGATGTCAAAGGAACCACAGATTCACTCAACAGGAGCTTTCAGTTTTGCTGCTGTCTCCCCCAAATGCCTTTATTATCCTAACCCATCAATTTCTTCTGATAAAACTAATTCTGGTCCATGCAGCCATCACCAGTCCCAGAAGAAAATGGTCTCAAGAGCACCATGTCCTCTCCCGTTAGTTTCCATCAGCTTCCACTGAATCTTCTCATGACCCAACTTCATCTCCTCATCCTGAATTATAATCCTAATGCCTACTCCAACCTCAACACCATCGTTTTTCCCTTGTCAAATCCTAACCCTAACCAAAATTCTCACCAGAGCCATAAAAATGCAAGTTATGTTCAACCTGCCTTAAACGGGCTCCAGCTGGAGCTTCTAGAATGCTTTTTTTGGTAGAAACCACACTAAGATCTAGGATCCCATGAGCTGGGACTGGGATTGGGTCTGAGGTTAATAATGTTCTCCTAATTAAGTTTAGGGTTTAGTTTAGGCTCATGTTTCCCAGGAGCCAGGGAAAACAGGAGTGTGCTGACGGCGTGGTGTGTCTCTGGTCACGGGTGCAGCTTTCCCGAGTGGGTAGGGAGCGTCCTGTCCCAGATTTCCCTGCCTGCTGTCACCTGGATGAAGTAAAAATTGGTACCGTAGGTGCACGGTCTGACAAAAGCCTTCCTTGGAAGGAAAAAAACAGGCTTCAAGGAAGTGTATCTGATGTCGTCACTGTGGGATGACTGGGCTAGAACAGTTTCCTTAATTAACCTCCTGTAAATAATGTGCTTTGATGGATTGGAGCTCAGCAGTGGAGCAAGGATCTATTTCTGAGAAAACTCTTCTGAATTCCAGAAGAGATAAAAATGCTTTGACAGGGAGAAGGTACTGTATCCAATAATAGCTCTAAAGTTTGCAAATAAGTCTTTGATCTCTTCCGTTTCATGACTCCACATCGCTTTTGAAAGACGGCTGAATCTTCAAACCCCACTGAAAAATTCAGCTTTCTCTGTTTTTTTCTTACCCTGCTTACAACAACCGCAGGCAGGTGACATGTCCTGGTGGGGTAAGGGAATGACCTTCCCTTCTTTACAGCTTGGTGACAAATGCTCAAGAAATAGGGATGGGATAGAATAGAATAGAATAGAATAGAATAGAATAGAATAGAATAGAATAGAATAGAATAGAATAGAATAGAATAGAATAGAATAGAATAGAATAGAATAGAATAGAATAGAATAGAATAGAATAGAATAGAATAGAATAGAATAGAATAGAATAGAATAGAATAGAATAGAATAGAATAGAATAGAATAGAATAGAATAGAATAGAATAGAATAGAATAGAATAGAACAGAACAGAACTAAACTGTTTTAGTTGGAAGGAGTATGACAGCTACTCCTGTTTTACATATAAAAAGAGGGTTTGGGATTTATGTAATCAACAGTTCAAAAACCATCAGAAGAAGAGCAGCTCCAGGCTGTTTGCATGCTTGCTCAGAACTGACTGCAAAGAAACTGGAGGCCAAAGTCCACCCCAAACCACATGCCCCCGGTGTTGGAGACCATCAAAGCTGCCTGAGGATGAGCCGCTCCGTTCCCAAACCCCTGTTTGGGGTGGTACCGGGGAGGATGGCCATCTGCACACCTATCCCGGGAGGTGCACACATCTGTGAGCACATCCTTTCTGGTTTGATGCTGTACATATGGAAGGAGGAGGCTCCTCTTCAAACCCGTCCCCACTGTGCCCCGTGGCCACAGGAGAATAAAGCCACCGCGCACCCAGAAGCGAGTTCAGAGCAGCAGTCGCCGGTTTTTCCATTGATTTCCATTCAGACTTCCAAAGGTGCTTTTTCTTTTCTCTGTGTTTCATGAAAGTGCTGCATACACCTACTTTCGGCTATAAATAAAAAATAATCATGTGCATTTAACACTTATTAAAATTCTTTTTAAATTTATATGCAAACGAGGAGCAGCCACAGGCTCCTGGCAGGTTGCCTATAAAGCCCTTTGTTCTGCAAAGATTGTACACCACTGATGAGGCAGATAAATTTGTC
Source organism: Calidris pugnax (assembly GCF_001431845.1). Taxonomy (NCBI): domain Eukaryota; kingdom Metazoa; phylum Chordata; class Aves; order Charadriiformes; family Scolopacidae; genus Calidris; species Calidris pugnax. Next base: position 16,619,197 of record NW_015090893.1, on the reverse strand, counting down.
TTCAGTGCCATAGTCTTGTCTTTGCTCTGAATCTTTTTTATAACTACTGGAAGGTGTAGGTTGAGAAATGCTGGTTTGATTAGCTGGGCTTGTGGTTGGTCCCTTTTCATGCCAAAATCATTTAAGTGTTCCAGACATGGCATACACCCATGGAATCTACAAATATATCTCTCCCCAGTGCGTCATAATTCCTGGGGTAGTAAGTGATGAATCATCAGGATCTAATGTGAAGATAAGGTAATTAGCATTAATCAGAGCTCCTGCCCGAGGTGGGAAAATGCTAGGTGAGCAGTCTGTTGGCTGCCATCTGAGTTATTTAATTATTTTATTTTCATTTCTTTCGATTTTACAAATCGGGCTCTTCAAAGCTCCCGAGCTCCTAGACTGCCGTCTTTGGTGCCATGCAAAATTTAACCAGCCTTTCGCTTCCCTCAGTCTCCATCCTGCCCCGATCTCACCCATCATCTCCCTTCTTGCATCTCCTGCAAGTCCACGGTTGGGTCACGTCACATCACGGGGTGGCTGCTGGATTTCATGGTTTCTCCTCACAAGAAATCTTCCTGCAGCCCCCTGCCATGAAAATAGTTAAGTGACTATCTCCAGGATTTCAATTACTCTTAACTTATTGCAGTAGCATGAAAAAGAGAGGTCCCATCAGGTGTGGTAAGTGGTGGTGAGAAGTATTTCCCTTATGTAGAGCAGTGGTGGTATCTATATTCCCTTCTCTCTGCTCTGGGGACTAGCTTTTTGTATAAAGTCCTATTACAGTGGTTTTCTTCTAGTAATGTACCTTCTAGCAAAAAATCCCAGGCAACAGGGATGACTCTAAATACTTCCTGACGTGTCCTGCCTGGGTGCCAGCTCTTCTTGCCCTGGTTGGGGCCGGGGTGTTGCAATCAGCGTTCAGGTCTGTGGTGCGGAAGCACGAGGAATCCAGTCTCAGCAAAAAGACACCATCAACCACCACCCTCCGTGACTGCTGGCCAATTTGAAGGATTGTTTATGACAAATTCCTTTACGTATTGGCATCTGCAATGTGTCTCCGGATTTTGAAATGCATTGGCTTTGGTGGTGTTGTCTCCTCCTCTGCGCTCCCTCCGCACCTCAGGTTTGGTAGCAGGAACCCTGATGCAAAGAGAGCCAGGGTTGACTTGTCATAGAATGGTTTGGGTTGGAAGGGACCTTAAAGGTCATCCAGTTCCAACCCCCTGCCCTGGGCAGGGACACCTCCCACCAGAGCAGGTTGCTCCAAGCCCCCTCCAACCTGCCCTTGAACCCCTCCAGGGATGGGGCAGCCACAGCTTCTCTGGGCAACCTGGGCCAGGCTCTCACCACCCTCTCACCAAAGAAGTTCTTCCTGAGATCTCATCCCAATCTCCTCTCTTTCAGATTGAAGCCATTACTCCTTGTCCTATCACTACATGCCCTTGTAAAAAGTCCCTCCCCAACTTTCTTGTAGGCCCCCTTCAGATACTGGAAGGCTGCTTATCCTTGGCCGTTAGCATAAAGATCATTAACTTTCTGTGAGACCCAAACCCTAGGAGGTAATTTTTTTAACGAAGTTTGGACCCCCAGTGCACAGTGTGGCACCTCAGGAAGCTCTCAGCATCGCGGGCGCCCCACCAGCACCCCGGGACCGATGGGCAGCTGAGACTGTCCCGCTGCCCCATAGCCTTGGTGGCACATTTACTGGCCAGGCACAGCCTTTTCCTGTTGGAAGCATCTTCTGGGTTCCTTGGGTGCTCCAGGGCTTTGGGAAGCAACATGCCCAGCAGCAGTGGGGTTGCTCCAGCCGCACTGGGAGATGGGGATGTGCTTTAGCAGACCCCCAGAGCAAGAAAAAGGAAAATGTTTTCTAGTCCTACAAAACTCAAGTCCCTGTGTTCCTTTGCCCTTGTGTCCAACGCACGTCTTTGCCACCCAGAGACAGAGCTGAGGTTATCTTTCCTTGAAACTGCTGGAGATCTGCCACTGGAAATGCCTTTCTTTGCTCTGGATTTCGCCGTGATCCCGTAACTTGTAATTACCCCGACTCTTCCATTAGGGTGAAACCCGCCCTTCCTTTTTTAACTGTGGCACTTGGGCTTTTTAAAGAAACCACCAAGAAGTTCCAGAGCAGTGCTGGTGGGTCAGTGAATTTTACCTCTTGAGCTTGTTCAGATAGAGCACGATTCTTCTTTTTCACATAAGTACCATTCCATAGCTCTGCAATGAGCTGGGGAAAAAAAAAAAAAAACAAAAACGCAGGAGCATGTAGCTATTTCTCTTCAAAAAAAACCCAAACAACAAAAAAACCCCAAAAGTGCAGAAGCAGGTAGCTATTTCTCTTACCTACAAAAGTTCCTGGACCAGCTGAGAAGGTTTGTAGCCACCAGCAGATGTCATTGCAGCCAGCGCAGCTTAGGGCACGTTGGGCGAGAAGGGAGGCACTGCAGGTATCCAGATAATAATACCCAATGGAAAATGAAAATAAAAAAAAACCTAACTAACTGGTGTAATCTCTGATTGCCAGGTAGCTCCTTCTTAAATCACTGGTAGCGAGTTTGTAGTAGATAGAGCAGATATGAGGGATTAAATTCCACGCTACAATTTGTTTTCTGCTGAATAATTATGATTTATTAGTCCCCAGCACAAATTATAGTAATTTAAAATATTAATACTTTTTTTTTTTTAAAAAAAAAAAGGAGCACGCAAGCGGATTGTGTTTAATGGGGATAGCTGGGTCCTGATAACCTAACGAGCCTGAGGATTAACGAGGAGGGCTGGGGGGGCTCCCCCTGTGCTTTGCGGTACCGTCGTGTGTAGTTCAAGGGGGGCTGATGGGGTGATGTGGGGGTGCCCAGCAGCCTGTTGGGGGGCACAGGGCATCTCTTCATCCCTTCCCAATGGGACGTTTGCAGGTCCTACCCTGTGCCTGATGCTCTGCTGCTCCCTCCCACGCTGCCCCCCTGGAGACGAGTGGGGGGGCTCAGGGCTGGGGTGGTGATTCGAGTGACCCCACGCCAGAAGGTGTTCTCTTGGCTTCTCTCCTTTGTTTTCTCCACGGGGTCCCCAGGACCTGGTGGTCTCCACGTCGCCGTTGCGTTGATGTTGGTGAAGCCTCAGCGGGAATTTGGCCTCGTGGCCAAATCACTGTCCCCAGAGCAATGGGGGTGTCCCCAGCACCCTCACCCACAAATGACATGCCATCCTTTCCATCAATGCATCAGTCAATATATCCCTGCCATGACATCGAGACCTTGTCTTTGTGTCACCTCCTGGCATGGGGTCGTGGTGAGCCTTGTACTGGGGTTGTGCTGCTGGGGGGGTGTCACCGTGCCGTGTCCATGACCCCCAGGTGATTTATTGCCACTGCCCTGTGTGTGTGTACACCTCTTTATGCTCTTTCTGCCCAATTTTTAATCGTCATAAAGCTTCATGCTCATGGCTGTAGAGCGCAGGACGATGCCCTTGTTGAAATCAGTTGGCAAAGTCCACTCTCATAAAGACAAATTAAGGAAAAATACTCGTTAGCCTCAGTTCTTTGGTAATTTCTCCTCTCTCTGGGCTCAGCAAACAGACAGGGAAATGCCACTGAGAGCTTGGTCAATAACTGGTAGTTGTTCTTCTGCTATTGTATAAAATGTATAGAGATATTTTACATAAAACCTCCTGTTAGGAGCGATAATGGCTGTTTGTGTGGTGAAGATCACAACCAGAAGCCGGTCTGCTGAGCTCGATCTTGTTCCGATGCAGGAGATAAACGGGTCTCCGCCCTAAAAAAAAACACACTTTACAGTTGAAAAATGCAATTGCTGTTAAACTCTTGGTCTGAATATAGCCCCGTACGAGCACGAAGCAGCCGGAGAGATGTGAAGATAAGAGAGATCGACTCCAGGCAGCGTCGCACGGGGCCGTGTCACCGCTCTCCCCCTGACACAACAAACAAGTATTTATCTTGCGGGGAGCTTGGGGTGGCTCTGGCAGGAACCCCGAGCCCCGGAGATAACGGGAGATGGAGTGAGGTGGCCTTTTGCTGAGCCCACAGCCCCCGAACCCACCCTCAAACCCGGCGCCTTTGATGTGGTGGGGCTGGGAACCGGGATCGGGGCGTCTCTGCTGCCAAACCGGGAGCTGGGAAGGTTGGTGGGAGCACCCCAAGAGCAGTGGGTTCCTGAGATGAGTCCATTCGAGTGGGAGCAGGAGGTGCTAAAACGCTCAACGGAGCTCGACAGCAGCCTGAAATTTCCTGCTGTTGTTAAACTCGCAGCGTGAGAGAGATTTTCTTCTTCCCCCTACACCGTGCTTCTGGCCTGGCGGCATCTGCCTGCCCTGACAGCTTAAAAACAACCTTCCCTTCTTCATGCATGTTTACAGAAAGAAAATGCAGCGGGTGAAAACTCCTGGAATCTCCCAGGTCTAGCATTTCCCAATTTTACAGCCTCTCAAAACCTGAACGAGCGCCTGAAAGTGCTGGAGATAACAGCAGGTCTTTGGCCTGGGGTGGGATAAATCAGTGGGAAAACCCTCCCTGACTTTGGCGTGGATTGAACCTTATTTTCTATCCTGTAAATCTCATATGTGAGTTGTTAAGCTTCTGCTAAAAGCCATTTGGAACTGCAGCCTGAACCTACGAGGAGGTTGTTCTGCCCCTGGGAGCATCACCCCAAACACTTCAGCTGGGAATTTACAGACTCCCCTGTTCTGGGATGGAATTTCCTTCTAAATCCTCATGGGTTGGGGCTTGGCTGCTTTTGGGGATTTATTTCTTCAGAAAGTCCCAGGCTGCTTTACATCCTGAAAGAGTAGAGAGAGAGCCAGCCAAAAAAAAAAAAAAAATTAAAGGGAAGATATTACATTAAGCGTGTGTTTTAAGAAGAAATTGCTTTCTCTGGGTAGCACCTGAGTTAAAACCAAGAGAGGTGTGAAAAAGCGTAATCCTTTATAATCTATATGGTTTTTACCTTTTGCATTCAAAGGAGCTTAGATGATGGCCATAAGATAGATGGGTTTATTTTTTTAATTGCAAACTTTACAGGAAAAATGTAAATCCTAACCCAATGGAAATAGTGTTTTAATTGGATTTTTCAGCAAATGTACAATCCACTGGTTCTGAAGAGCACTTTTACTTTAAAAAATGAAATACTGGTATAGGATTTGATCATGCAGTAATGTCCTGAAGCGAGGATATTTTTTTTTTGCCTGTGATGATTGTCCTGATAGCAAGAGGAGTCTTTTCATTCCCAGGCTTCCAGAAAGCAGATGTGGGACAGACAGACTTCCAGCTCAGGCCCTAAATAATACCTAAGCTAAAAAAATTGCACTGTAGGCATCTGGGGGTTGTGTGCATGTAGGTGTGGTAGATATGTATTTTTTTTTAGTATAATTGATGTTCTGTGTAACCTCAATCTCATCATTCAGCAACTACTGCTGTCAATTACTGTAATAGAACAGAGGGCATTACAAAGTTAGAAAAAAAAAAAAAAAAAAAAGGCCTGTGTTGCAAAATGACCTACAGTTAAAATAGCTGAGCCCTGGTAGTGGGTTAAATTAGCTAATTATCTGGTTAGGAAAAAAGTCTGTGCCAGAAGCTTGATCTACTGATGGTACCCTGGATTATCATCTCTTCTTCTTTCTTCTTGAATTCTGCTTTTCATCTGGATGGGTGTAAATGCTGCGGCAGTTGGGGTCAATCCGTTTGCATTCCCTGGCAACAGCAGGCACAGAATAGGACCCAAATCAGCAAGTGCCTCCATGGAATCCCCAAGGATTTGCCCACGTCAAAGAGGGCTGAAGCCCATGGTGACCCCCAGCAGGAGCAAAGAAACCACCCTCCACCTGGCAAATCCCCCAGAATGACCTGCTGAGATGAAAACAGTCACCTTGGGGACGCTTCTGGTGTCACCAAGGTCCCGGTGGCATCTCTAGGGTGTCATGGTCCAGCATGGGCAGAGGTAGACCTTGCAGAGAGCTGAGCACCAGCGGTGTCTGGGGATGACTGGGACACAGCCACTGCCCGCAGCCCTGGTCACTGCCTGGCATGGGACCGGCTGTACAAACACCCTGCTGTTTGCTCAGTTCTGCTTTGTTTAACATTTCTGGAAACTCCTTTTTTTCCACGGAGTTCCGTGTGGCAGCTGACCGCGGGGCAGGGCGAGCTGGTTTGGAAAACAAGTCTGACCTCAGCCAGAAAAGTTGGTGTTTTAACGTTTTTCCCTTTCACCAGCGGGATGAAATTGTGATATCTGAGATTTGTGGTGACGGGAAGGGACACTCACCACCAGCCACCACGTTCTGGCTGCTCTCCCTGGTCAGGGTCGGGCCACCGGGACCCTCTTTGTGGTCACATAAAGCATCACCATCCAGTAGATTGCTGTTGCAATCTGATAGAGCATGAAAATTAAATGAAAAATTCAGGATGATCAGGGCTTCTGGTGTCTCTGGGTCTTCCGCTTCTCAGGAGGGGGAGTGCATCAAATGTGGCTCAAAACTCTGTCCTGGACCTAAACTTTCCCCAACAAAGCTTCGGTGAAAGTGCGCCCTGCAAAGAGCTGTGGTTCTCATGGCTTGGTTTTTCTGAGAAAAATAAATACCATTGCTTAAAATTTGGGACCCCGTGCGGTCCTGGAGCAGGTGGCGAGCTCCCACAGTAAGAACTAGACTATTAAAAGTGCACTAAGATTTCAATCCTTGTGGGTTTGCGCCCGTTGCTTCTTGTATTCAGAGGAGCCCCAAACTCAAAGCAAAACCAAGTTGAAAGAGCAAAGTTTCATCAATTATTTTTCTCATCAAAACCATATGAAAATTGTGACTTTCTCATATTATTTTTTTTTTTCAACCTGAAGCCTTTGATCAGTCCTGCCTCGTGAACTTTTGATCGGCCTGGGTTAAAATGAAATCCAAGACCAGATATTTTTTGCATGGTCTCTGGTTTCGAAGTGAAGGTTTTTTCAAGTCTGTACTAACCAGGTTATTCCCGGGCTGTCGTTCACGGTCGCTGTGAATTCTCATAAAGCCGGAGTCAAAAACTTACTGGAGCTCTTGGAAGAAATGAATCCTAGCAGAATTCACAGAATTAATAATTAGCATTAAGGTGTGCCGTGTTTCATTACTAGTCCAAGCTGTAATCCCCCTTTGCAGCACTTCCTTGCACTGTATTTAGCCGTATATTTAGGAAATGAGACTTTCAGCCAAGTCTGAGTTTTGGAAACCAGCTCTCTCCAAACTGCTTTCCATACCGAGACTCAAAGATGAAAATAATCTCATGACCATCCACTCTCGTAGTAAAATCTTATGCAATTAAATCTGTGAATCTCAATACCTGAAAAACAGGATTTGATGACACATGACGAGAGCCGAGTTAAAATATGTATATGACTTAATACCAGCAGGGTAGGTAATCTGTAGCATCATGAGTGGAGAGAAGATGAAATCAAGGCATGGGGGATGGCACAGGGATGGAGTCTCCTCCTTTATTCCCATCCTGTACCTTGAGTCCCATCCTGAAAACGAGCCTAATAGTTATTGCTAAGTAGGCTATTTAGACAATACTGAACAAAAAAGCTGATAAAAGAACAGCAGAGATGCCTGTACGGAGTCAGGGCTTGCTGTGGTACTTGGTGCATCCCATCTCTCTTGGTCTGCCATCTCGTTACCTAGTTCGTTGTGGGGAATTAGGAAATTTAGGCAGCAGAGCTGCCTGTTCCCCTTCAGTCTGAGGCCAGCTCACGTGCCAAGATCAGGCCACTCAGTCCCAAATGTGGTGGCCCTCAGCCAGGTGCCACCCATGGCCACCGCTGTGGGCGAGGATTAACTGAGCCTTTAAACTGCTCCTTGTTTTGCATTTCATTGGAGGTAACATTTAAGGAACTTCTAGAAGTCAAGTGGCAGGACAAGATTAATTAGGATTCCTTTCTAATCCTAAGTACAATGAAATTTGCTTCCCACGATAGGAGGCGTTCATTATCATATGTATAAGTTTGTTTCTTTAGTCTGTCTGCTTCCACCCCCCCAACAAAAAAAGGTTAAATAACATTGAATACATTTTTACAGTCATTAAAAAAAATCAACTCTTTTTAATCTGGTAAAAACATCAGATGGGCAGAGGAGAAAACCATTCAATTCCCTATTAATTTCCCTTGCTCTCTAATTATATGCAAATCCACCGAGCCCAGGTTTTAATTCAGCCATTCGCATTAAGAGATCAGAAGAAGATTCAAAATGGGAAAGCGGAGTTTGACGTATCGTCGGGGGATACGAATTCGACTGGAAGATAAAGTCCACATTTTAATTAAAATGTTTATTCCGCTCCGCACAATAACACTTGCTTGCGTTCAGAGAGGGGGGGGAGAAAAAAAGGGGTATTAAGCATTAAAGGAACTAATTCCTCCTATCAAGAAAATGAGGATTTCTCCCAGGCAGACACAGGGTATCATCCCGGATTAGCGGCTGTAGCATTCTTTGTAAACATGTCACCCTTGAAAGTGAGCAACAAGGAAAGCTGCTATCGCCTTACAGCTGCAGGGTGTCAATAAAGCATCCCTCCGGCTCCGGGGGGGGGATTATCTTCCCTCCACGTCCTCCAGAGAGCCCTTTATCAAGAGAACTGGGAAATAAGAGCGAGCGCAGATTAGGATAACGGGGGGGGCGGCTGTGGGCTGGGCAGCGGCAGCTCTTCTGGGGGTCCCCGCTGGGTTTTGGGGAGTGGGATGGGGAGGGATGGCCCCGGCTCCAGCCCCTTGGGCTTCACAGCTGGTGGGAAACATCAGTGATGGGGTGGGAGCAACATCGTGCCCTCCTGGTGCTGTGGAGGGGTCTGGGGGAGACATTGGAGGAGACTGGGAGCAACCACCGTTCATCTTCTCGTGGCCATTCATGGTGGAGATGTTCTTGACACCTGAAGGATTTGGCCGTGGCAGGGAAATGTGTACCCAGGAACAACAATAACTACTACAAATGATGGTCCCCAGTCGTATCGTCTTCTCCGTTAATTAACCAGTGGTGTGTGCTTGGGCACGGCCACGTCTGAGAGGGTCAAACCTCTTCTCTGGGGGTCACCCCACGCTGTGCGAGCGCTCGGCGATGGGGGAAAGCTCTCACCAAGCAAGTCAGCAGCGTTACGGTGTCGTTATTATTGTTGTTATTATTACTGTTATTACTACTATTTTTTCATGGGTGTTGGGGGTTTGCTTTCAGATGGGGCGAGACACTTAGTTGTTGGGGTTTGTTTTGTCAACCAGTGATGTTCTCGCATGGTGAGGTCGCCCCTGAAGCTGGGCTTTGAGACTAGAAGGTAGAAATGGAATGGAATGGAAAGGAATGGAATGGAATGGAAGAAATAACATAACATAAACCAAAATAAAATAAAAAAAAATTAAAATTACAATTAAAATAAAATAGAATAAAATAAATTAGAATAGAATAGAATAGAATAGAATAGAATAGAATAGAATAGAATAGAATAGAATAGAATAGAATGAAATGAAATGAAATGAAATGAAATGAAATGAAATGAAATGAAATGAAATAAAATAAAATAATAAGAAAAGAAGCATAGTTCCTGCCAGGAGGGGCTGTCAGCCACCCCATCCCAAGCCTAGAGACAGGGATAGATCCTGGGGTGACAGCAGCAGGACGGTGTCCCCCAGGGTGGCCGTTGCACCCCAGCAGCGCTGCAGCACGAAGGGGCAGGTTTCGCCCCCTCTGATGTTGGGAGAATCGAAACGCCTTAAATCACATCAGAGTTTTTTGGTGTGTTTGGTGTTTTTTGTTAACTCCCCTTTACTGTTCTTTCAAGTGCATGGGGTTGGTTTTGTTTTTGTTTTAAATGGAAAGAAAAAATCCCGCCGAGCAGCCGGGAGCCATCTCCTGATGCCCAGGGCACGTGTAAGCAAACATTTATTAGCCTCCAGAAACTGGCACGGCTCTGACATCTGGGGGGGGTTCCTATTGGGCTGATCCGCCGGGAAATGCACCCAGAAATGAGAAATCTGACGGGATTTTCCATCTGCTGCTGCAGCGCGTCCTCGGCGGGGAGGGATGTGACGATCCGGCATCAAAGCCACTGGGGCTCAGCGCCCGGCCAGGGCTGGGGGTTGCAAATAGTTTGGCAAAACTGGTGAAAATCCCTCCGAGATGCTGGTGGCTGAGATGGGGATGTGGCTCTTGCAGTGCCAACCCTCCCTGTGTCCCCAAGCCTTGGCACCCCGAGGTCCAGCCGGTCCCGGTGCCGGGTGATACCTCCAGTCCTTTTGGAAACGCTACCTGGAGCCTTACAGAAGGGCAAACCTGGGCTGTGTGTTATATTTTTATTTCACTTTCCTCCCTTGCCCTCCTCTTGGACATTTTCCTGATGAATTCCGGGTATCAGAGCGAGGGCTGGGCTTTGAGAAGCGGAGGGAACTAAAGGAGGTCAGATATTATCAGCCCCCGCGGGTCAAGCGGGTGCCTTCTCGCTCAGAGTCTTACCGGTAACTCCAGGGCTTTGCAGCTTTTGATTCAAATTCGCAGAACTGCCTCGCACGGAGGGGGCAGAGATTTTGGTTTCTCCGTAGCCCCGAAGACGAGAGGGGGGATAACCAGGGAGGGGGGGTTGCAGAACTGGGGAAAAAGCTTGGGGTGTTGGGGAAAATGCAGCCCCGCCGTTATATTGCTCTGGCATTTGGGAGAAAATAGCTGGGATTTGGTGTCACGGTGCAGCCCCCCTGGTTATATTGCCGTGGTGTTTGTTCCCATGAAGCCAAATGTCGCCGTCATTTGGGAGAAAATAGCTGGGATTTGGTGTCGTGGTGCAGCCCCCCCGGTTATATTGCCCTGGTGTTTGTTCTTATGAAGCCAAATGTTGCCGTCGCCCTTTGGTGGGAGGTGGGGGGATGTTTCTGTCCCCTCCAGAGCAGATGCAGGATGGTGAGGCTGCTTTTAGTGTCACAGCAGCAGCGTTTCCCCAGTACAGCACAAGGGGACTTTCTGCAGGGCTGAGGAGGCTTCTCTGGAGTGAGGTGGCTTTTCAGCTGTAAACACTGGGCAGTGATGCCAAAACTTGATTTTTCAGGGTATGGGGTGTACCCTCCGTGCTTGCCCCCTGTCACCATAAGAGAGAAACCTCTGGGAGGGACTTCTGATCTTTATTTTTCCATGCCTTTTTTTGTTCTTTTTTTTTTTCTTTTTCCTTTTTCTTTTCTTTTTCTTTTTTCTTATTCTTTTACTTTTTTTTTTTTCACAAAGAACCACCTACATCTTTCTCTTAGTAGATAAATACTTGAGAAGTGAAACGGCTCTTCCTGTGCCCGTAAACGGCGAAAAGCTCAGCTATTTCCCCTGCAGAGTTTAACTTAAAAATAATAACCATCATTGCTTAAAAACAGAAACCACCAACAGCACAGGAGGTCACTGGGAACTTTTTTAAAAGGTTTTTTAAATCCTTTCCCTGTATTTCATCCACCTTGTGTCCGGAGCTTGGCCACCTCTCTGAGGGCTGGGGCATGGAAGGTGTTAAAGGCTGAGACACTTGTCCCCTGGGAGCCACCAGTGTCCCCTGAGCTGCTGTGATCCACATCCCATCCGAATCCCAACTCGCTGGGGATGATCCACATCCCAAGTCGTTAGGGAGAGTCAGTGTCCCAGGAGCTGAGTTTTGGCCCTGAGGCGAGCACATCCCCTTCCATGTGGAAGAAAGAGAAGGACGGCTCAGGTGCCTCGTTAGCATTTTCGAAGCAGAGCCAGGTTTTAAAGAAGCTGAAAGAAATCAGAGGGAAGAGTTGAGGGATATCCCTCAATGCTCCATTATCCACAAAATATAGATTTGCGGGGCTGAAAACCTGAGCAAGGACAGTATTTGCCTGTGTGTGCAATGTGTATGGAATCAGAGAATGGGTTGGGTTGGAAGGGACCTTAAAGATCACCCAGTGCCACCCCCTGCCCTGGGCAGGGACACCTCCCACCAGACCAGGTGGCTCCAAGCCCCCTCCAACCTGGCCTTGAACCCCTCCAGGGATGGGGCAGCCACAGCTTCTCTGGGCAACCTGGGCCAGGCTCTCACCACCCTCACACCAAACAATTCCTTCCTTATCTCTAACCTGAGTCTCCCCTCTTTCAGTGTCAAACCCTTCCCCCTTCTCCTAGGGCTCCCCTCCCTGATCAGGAGTCCCTCCCCATCTCTCCTGGAGCCCCTTGAGGGACTGGAAGGGGCTTGAAGGTCTCTCCGGAGCCTTCTCTTCTCCTGGCTGAGCCCCCCCAACTCTCAGCCCCCACTCCCAGCAGAGGGGCTCCAGCCCTCCCAGCATCTCCAGGGCTTCCTCTGGCCCCTCTCCAACAGCTCCACGTCCTTCTGGTGTTGGTGGCCCCAGAGCTGGAGGCAGCACTGGGGGGTGTCTCCCCAGAGGGGAGCAGAGGGGCAGAATCCCTCCAGCATCCCTTCCCTCCTGCGTGTCAAACGGTGTCATCAGCAAACTTGCTGAGGGTGCACTCGATCCCACTGTCCCTGTCACCAACAGAGATGTTAAACAGCACTGACCCCTGGGGAACACCACTCCTCACTGGTCTCCACGTGGACATCGAGGCATTGACCACAGCTCTTTGAGTTCCTTGTCCATCGAGTGGTCCATCATTAAATCCATGTCTCTCCAACTTAGAGACAAGGACGTCGTGCGAGATGGTGTCAGGAGTGTGTATCCTAAACCCATCAGCTCCTTGCTGCATTTCATACGCAGAATTGATGCAGGAATTAATAGCTGCTAATTATTACTTTCCCCTTTGTTTGACTGCTGCTTGTAAGCACTTCTGGGCCAGCCAGAGATGGGGTGCACGGGGCAGCGGGGGATTTTGTGGTCATGGGAGATGTGGTCTTCTGGTCCCTGGAGGAACCCTTGGTGGTGCTGAGGGCAATGGCCAGACCCAGCTGGGGCTGGGGAGATGATGCTGCTTCATCAGCATCAGATGATGCTGATTTTGGCTCCTGCCAAAATTCGGTTTTGCCGGCCGGGGCGCAGGGCCGGGTGAGGGCAGCACCCCAGTGTGGGTGGCTTTAACTTTCCCTGTTTCCTTTCCCCCCGCGGCAGCGGGCTGGGGCGATGCGACTGCAGCAAAAGTGAGAAAAGAGAAAAAAAGAAAGAAAAAAAAAAAAGCGAGGCGAGATGAGAAATGAGTCGACGCTGCCTTCGCCCGCCGGCTGCTCCGGCCCCGGCGCCTGCAGCCAGAGCCCAAAACGCTCTGCAACTGGGTATTTTGGGGTGGTGCTTTTATCACAGCATCTCCTGGTGCAAGACCGCGGGGAGACGAGGGGGGGGAAGGTGTCTGCTGACACCCGCTGGGACCCCGGGCTGGGAGATGGTATCAGCACTCGGAGGTTCCCTGAAACTGTGCAGGGCTGGGTTTGAGTCATGGGCTACGGGTCCCCGAGGACCCCGAGGGGCAGAGCTGCTCTGCCAGCCCTCCAGCGCTGCGGGATGCACCCCATAACGTCCCTAATAATTCCCTGATTTGGATTGATTGTTGGATAAAGAGCACAAAGCACAGCACCCCCCCTCGGGTAACAGGTCCCTTCCCCAGCAGCGGTGCGTGCTCGGTGCAGCCTGACCTTATACCTTTCTCTCTGTGGGGCGATGACTAATTTTGCAGTGAAAAGGAATGAATTCCTCATTGAATCAGCAGCAGCAAAACTTGGTAGGTTTTGTTTTTCATCGCCGGCGCGTCGACTCATCTCGCCCTCTCTGAGAAGTGACGTCGAAGCCAACACGTTTTGGGGTGACTCGGGGCCGGAGTGCAGCCCCCCTCAAAGGGCTTTCAGGCCCCCGAGCATCCTGTCCTGCATCCCTCCCCTCCATCCGCCGGCTCCGAGCCGGGGGGATGCTCCCGGTGTCCAGACACAAGGCAAAACTGCAGGGATGGGGCTCTGGGGCTGCCAAACCCCCTCTGCCGTGATGGTGACAGCCGCCAGCGTGGCACAAGAGCTGCCATCACCCTCGGCCAGACCCCTCTCCCCACAGGTGGCCACCTCCGGGCTGGCCCATGGCTTTTTCGTTTCTCTATTTTTGGGGCCGTCGATGTGGGAAAATTTGAAAGTGACGTGACTAATCTCGCCTCACCGCGGCCCGGCTCCCCGGCGAGGCTGGAAACCACAGCCATCTCCCCGCCTGCCGGGGTCCTTCGTGCCATCAGGGCCAGCACAGCCCCAAAGGGATGGGGACACCCGGCTCCGGGCATCCCAGATGGGTTTGGGGGCTCGCTTCTCCCTCCAAACTCCTCTGCATCCGGGGAGGGGCTGCTAGGACGGACGGGGGCTCTCGCAGTGCGGGGTTTTCTGACTGGCTCCTCCCTGTTCTGCTTGGTTTGGGGCTGATTCAGAGGGATTTGGGCTGTCTGGGGGGTCGGACAATGTTTTGGCACTGGTGGGGTATGTTGGGAGCTGAGGTTTGTGCAAGGCAGGCAGCACCCTCTTATCCTTCTTGGGGAGCACAGCACCCCTTGCAGGCACGGTCCTGACCGTCTGTCCCTGTTCCCTGGCCTGTAGGGTCCCCTGTGGGGGGGGGGTCCCCTATGTTCAGGGGTCCCCTGTGTGTGAGGAGACCCCTTGGTGCACGGGGTCCCCTATATGCATGGGTCCCCTATGTGCAAGGAGTCCCCTATGGGCAGGAGGTCCCCTCTGTGCGAGGAGACCCCTATGTTCAGGGGTCCCCTGTGTGTGAGGAGACCCCTTTGTGCACGGGGTCCCCTATATGCAAGGGTCCCCTATGTGCAAGGGGTCCCCTGTGTGTGAGGAGACCCCTTTGTGCATGGGGTGCCCTGTATGTGAGGAGTCCCCTATGTGCAAGGGGTCCCCACTGTGATTGGGATCCGCTGTTTGCAGGGGGTCCCCTGTGTTCGAGGGGTCCCCTATTTGTGAGGAATCCCCTATGTGCACGGGTTCCCCTGTGTGCGTGGGGTCCCCTCTGCAGAGGGCACCCCACATGTGCACGAGAACCCCCCGTGTTTGCAGCACCCACGATGCCTGCAGCCCCCCGTGTGTTTCAAGTCCCTTATGTGCCTAAAGTCCCCTATGCCTGTAGGGTCCCTATGCCTGTGAGACCCCTTGGGGGTCCCCACACGCTGGGAGCCCCCCGCCTCTCCGATGCTGACTCCACAGAAGTTTTTCTCAGCTGGAGCCCAAAAAACAAAGCCACTTTCCCTCGATGAAGCCCCAGCTGGCTCATCCGCAAGCCCCCAGCTTCTCATTGCAGAGTGGCTGTTTGTTAAAATATCATGTAAAAAAAAAAACAAAAACCAAAGCATACAGAAGTAGCAGGGCGCCTATGTGCAAGGGGTCCCCTGTGTGTGAGGAGACCCCTTTGTGCATGGGGTGCCCTGTATGTGAGGAGTCCCCTATGTGCAAGGGGTCCCCACTGTGATTGGGATCCGCTGTTTGCAGGGGGTCCCCTGTGTTCGAGGGGTCCCCTATTTGTGAGGAATCCCCTATGTGCACGGGTTCCCCTGTGTGCGTGGGGTCCCCTCTGCAGAGGGCACCCCACATGTGCACGAGAACCCCCCGTGTTTGCAGCACCCACGATGCCTGCAGCCCCCCGTGTGTTTCAAGTCCCTTATGTGCCTAAAGTCCCCTATGCCTGTAGGGTCCCTATGCCTGTGAGACCCCTTGGGGGTCCCCACACGCTGGGAGCCCCCCGCCTCTCCGATGCTGACTCCACAGAAGTTTTTCTCAGCTGGAGCCCAAAAAACGAAGCCACTTTCCCTCGATGAAGCCCCAGCTGGCTCATCCGCAAGCCCCCAGCTTCTCATTGCAGAGTGGCTGTTTGTTAAAATATCATGTGAAAAAAAAACCAACAAAACATACAGAAGTATCAGGGCAGGATTAAAATGCCCAGAAATCCCGTGGAAGAAACTCGAGTAGAGTTTTTCCCCACTCGGAGAGGGGAGGCGGGTGGTGCTGGGAATGATGCCCTGGGTTTGCAGGAAGGGGATGCAGCACATTCGGACTTGCCTCCTCCCCTGGGGGCTTAGGGCTGGCTTTTATAAAGTGAGAGCAATTTCTTAAATTCGTTCTATTATTTCAAACATATGGGAAATCTGTACAATACAAGTTCCTTTCCTACCACACAGCATCATCTCTGTGACTTTGCCTTAAAAACAAACTATATAAAAAAGCCAGCTTTTCACTTAGGTTTGGGTTTTTTTTTCAAAATTTGGGGGAAAAAAATGTAAAAACTCTCGAAATAATAGTCATCAAAACCGAGAAGGGGATATTCCTAGGAAGGATGTGTTCTGCCTTTGTGCAGAGGGGCAGATCAAAATCAGCCTTGTCTGATGAGCTCCTGTATTTGGCTGCTGTAATCTGAATTTTTGCAGACGAGTTTCCTCTTCTTAAATGCTTTAAATAATTCCCATGGTGCAGGTCAGGTGTGAGGACCCATCCTGGGTGCTCGGTGCAGTCCCCATGACAATGAACAAAACCTTCTTCACTGAACTGGGCACCAACTGCTGTCAGGAGCAGTAGAATTAAGCTGCTTGATTTAAAAATTGTCTTGTAGCAGAAAATTAATTAGAAACATTCCCATCCACGGAAGCAGCGGTGCCATCCCAGCGGGATGCAGGGATCCAGGCAGTTTGGTGTCACCACCCCTGCTTTTAACAGCTGCTTTCAGCAGGAGCAAGGAATAGTTTTCACAGGTTAAAATACATTCCCTTCTCTTGGGTTTTTTTTCATTTGTTTCTTTTCCTAAACTGGTCCAAGCCGAAAAAAAAAAAATTCTTTACAATTTTTTCCAATATTTTCACAGAGCTAAAAACCCAAAGGGTTTTGCCAGCCGGGGAAAATTTTGGGGTTTGATCGTTTCACTCAAATTTTGACTTTTGACCGTCCGTGCTACATTTTGCTAAGATTAGCTTTAGGGTTTAAAAGAAGAATCCTCTGTCAAACCGGCACGGCAAAACTACTCATTTTTAGCATGTTACGAATAAATAGATCAGTCTTAAAAAAATGAGTCAAAATACTTGCAAACACGAGGTGCTTTCCCGAAAGGGTTTGATTGCGATCTCTCGCCGTTTTCTAATGAAAAACCCGTATTTTGTTTAAAATAATAACCTCCTTCATCGTTCTGAACGCTGGCAAACTTGGATAACCCCTTGCTGGGCACGAGGGGTGGGAGCAAAGGATGCTCTGCCCTGATGGGGCAACTGGGAGATGAGTCTCATTGCAGCTCCTCCAACCAGGAGGGTGATCCTCCCGTGAAAGACCTGCCAGGTTTGTGCTTGCTCAGCAAAAAGGGGGTTTTCTGGCTGGCCTGGAGCTGCTGTCACAATCAGACACCCAGGCGGGGAGCGGTGAGGTCTCCTAATTTTTGCCTTGCCAACAATTAGTCTTTCTTAATCACGAACGCGACGGTGTTTTCTCTTCGCTCGCCCAATTACCTCTAAGTTATTAAAGTCGCTGCTTCTTGGCTTCAGCGTGGGAGCTTCTTCCCTCACAGTCGGGGTTTTTTTTTTATTAATTATTTTCAGAGAGGTTGGTGGGGGCTGATTAATGCCACTGGGGGGTCGGTGCCTGCCCTGGCGCCGAGCGGCATCAACTGCAGCCCAAGGGTTGGGGGGACCTGAGTGGCCACCGCTCGCTGGGGAGGTGGGCATTTAGAATTTGAATTTAGCAAATTTGAGAAGGGAAAAAAGCCCCCCTCCCCTCCTCCCAGGGCTTTCGAACCCCGATCTGCCGCTCCATCCCCTCTGGAAATACCGCTCTGGTGTTGCTGTAAATGCGCCTTTTCATTTCTGTACGAGGTGGGGGCTGCACAGCTCATTCCCCGACCTGCCCTCAAAGGGCTGTGCTGGGAGAGGAGAGAGAAAGCTGTCCCCAGAGCCCTTTCGTGTCCCCCCCGTGGCTGCTGAAGGACGGGAGGTGACCTGGGGGGACTCGGGGTTGGCACCAGTGGCGTTATTTCGGTGGCCAGTAGCTCTGTCGCTGCTGCCCTGAGCTGTCTCAAAACAGGGCTTCGGGGAGGAGACGCAGGATGATGCTTCACCAAAACCACAGAAGGTCCCCGTGATGTCCCCACCAGCACCACCCCGCACCCTCCCAGGGGACCTGCTGAGAGGACACCAGACCCTTGGGTTAAATCATTCCACTCGGCAGAAAACAGGCAGAAAACATTTACGTCGGGTTAATTTTATGGCATAAGACCTTGTCAGCTGATAGGTTCTGGCTTTGAAAAGCCTCTTCAGGGTTCACCCGCTGCAGCTGATTTCAGAAGTCAAATCTAAACCTTGTAAAAAAGAGGAATCGGTACTGTTTCTCTGGCACAGAGATTTCTATAAAGGAGGTATGATTTCACAGCAAAGATGTGTGTGGCAGCCACAGCACGTCTGGTGAAGACCAGGAGCCATGGAGATGGCCATGGACCACAGACATTAGGAGCTGTGCTGTTTAAACCAGGGGATAACACTTAAAGGAGTCGTCTCTGTTTCTCTCCAGATCTTTGTGCAACGTTTCCTTCTTCCCTTGGTTGGTTCCATTTGGGACATGGGTTCCTGTAACAAACTCTCAGGTTGGGGAAGCGGGAGGGGAATGAATAGCCTCTTGCAGAAATTTTTGTCATCCCTCCCTCCTGAGCATCCTTCCCCACCACATCTTTCTGAAGCTGGGGCTGCCCCATCCCTGGAGGGGTTCAAGGGCAAGTTGGACCTGGTCTGGTGAGAGGTGTCCGTGCCCAGGGCAGGGGGGTGGAACGTGATGATCTTTAAGGTCCCTTCCAACCCAAACCATTGTATGATTCTATGACTTTAAAAAGTAGGAGGGAAGTTTTTCAGCAAGGCAAGTGCAAAAGTAGAAGGGACACGGGAACAGCCAGCTCTTCTTCCTGGTGTAACATCTTGTTTCCCATCTGAACTGATGGAAAATGTGAACAACTGAGCTGCAGCCGGTTGTACCACCAAGTTCCCATCTCCTGCTTCCATGGGGAAGAAGAGCAGCTCCT
This sequence comes from Calidris pugnax, assembly GCF_001431845.1. Taxonomy (NCBI): domain Eukaryota; kingdom Metazoa; phylum Chordata; class Aves; order Charadriiformes; family Scolopacidae; genus Calidris; species Calidris pugnax. The sequence continues at coordinate 16,600,268 of NW_015090893.1, read as the reverse complement.
GCCTTTGCTGGAACCACCCGGGCTCAGTGCCTTTTGCTGTTGAGGTGTCCTGGGGATTGGCATCAGGACTGTTCACCTGCCTTTGTCATGGTCTGTGTCCTCTGTCACGGCTCCGAGTGGTGTCCCCAGCTGCCGGGCAGCGAGGCTGGGTGGTAGTCTCTAAGGCTGGCTGGTGGCCTCTAAGGCTGGCTGGTGATCCCTAAGGCTGGCTGGTGATCCCTAAGGCTGGCTGGTGATCCCTAAGGCTGGCTGGTGATCCCTAAGGCTGGCTGGTGATCCCTAAGGCTGGCTGGTGATCCCTAAGGCTGGCTGGTGATCCCTAAGGCTGGCTGGTGATCCCTAAGGCTGGCTGGTGATCCCTAAGGCTGGCTGGTGATCCCTAAGGCTGGCTGGTGATCCCTAAGGCTGGCTGGTGATCCCTAAGGCTGGCTGGTGATCCCTAAGGCTGGCTGGTGATCCCTAAGGCTGGCTGGTGATCCCTAAGGCTGGCTGGTGATCCCTAAGGCTGGCTGGTGATCCCTAAGGCTGGCTGGTGATCCCTAAGGCTGGCTGGTGATCCCTAAGGCTGGCTGGTGATCCCTAAGGCTGGCTGGTGATCCCTAAGGCTGGCTGGTGATCCCTAAGGCTGGCTGGTGATCCCTAAGGCTGGCTGGTGATCCCTAAGGCTGGCTGGTGATCCCTAAGGCTGGCTGGTGATCCCTAAGGCTGGCTGGTGATCCCTAAGGCTGGCTGGTGATCCCTAAGGCTGGCTGGTGATCCCTAAGGCTGGCTGGTGGTCTCTAAGGCTGGCTGGTGGCTGCTGCTGTGCTTTGGGCGAGGGAAGGAGAGACCTGCCCCACCTTGAACAGCAGAAATGCTGGAGTTGACGTTTTCAAAACAGCTCAGGATCGAGCTCCTTCTGCCCCGGTGTCGCGTTCAAACGTACCCATAGAACTGCGCATCCCAGATTTAGGCTTTCTGGCTCTGAAATAAGCTAAACTGTAGCTAATTTTAGAAATATTGCTGAAAAGCTATTCTTCATCTCATTTCATGGGCAAGAATAGTAGAAGCTCAGCGCTCCCAACGTGTGTTTAACTAAGTGGGAGCCAGCCCAGCACCGCTCCCAACTGGAACGCCGGTACCACACCAGTCTGTGCTGGGGAGGGGGGTTGTGTTACCAGTATCCCGCTGCACGCAGTAAATCCACACCTGGTAGGAGTCAGGAATTTGGGGTTTCGTTCATTCTTAGATGCAAACCTGCGTGCCTCCTGGCTTTTATTTGCATGAGCAAATCTTTGTGGGAAAGGCAGATGTAAAGCGGCGTCTCCATCAGGCTGTTTTCCTTTCCGCTTCGTGGGTTTCCTCCTGGGAGCAGGGATGCAAAACACAGGACTTGCCCCAGAGCCTCTCGGGCATCCGTGGATGCAGCTCGGAGCAGCAGGGACAGGTCCAGGACAGGTCCAGGACAGGTTCTCCAGAGCCATCGGCTCCGGCTGCGCCACCTCCACCAAACCCCACTGGTGTTTTGTGCTCACTCTGCCTGAGCAAAACCATGACCAAAGTGGAAGGCACCAGTGAATCAAGTCCAGAGACGGTAAATGACTTGTCAAAAGTCCAGCAGCAAATCATCTGTAGATGTTCTGGTGGGACACAAGAGGTCTGGCTAGCAATTCCCAGCTCCTAGCCCCTGGGGGGCTGCTTTACCTGCTCCGTTCTCCTTATCTCCCCATTTTGGGGTGCTCTCAGGCCTGTTCCTCTTTCTGGATTCATCTGGGATAAATCCTAACATTCCAACCACCAAGGCAAAGTCAGTTTGGGTTTAAAGGCAACCATGGGCGAAACCGGGCATGTAGGGAGCAGCTCGAGACGCTGGAGGCGAGGAGCTGGCGGGAGGGAGACGGCAGCGTGTGTTTGTGTGTGTGTGTGTGTGTGTGTTTTCCTTAGTGCAGCTCTTTTGAACAGTTTCCCCTCTCTCTGCTCCAACACGCACAACTACTCCCTGCTCCTTCACCAAAAAAAAGGCGCCTTTTACAAAGATGTTGGGCTCCGACGGCCTCCTCGTAACCAGGAGGAGATGCAAGAGGAGATGCTTTTCTTTGCTCAATTTTCCTGGGTTTGTCACATCCCCAGCACTGTCTCCGCTCCTTCTGGTCCTTCTCCCAGCGCTGGAGTTGGGACCAAGAGGGATTTCAGCCCAAGGGCTCGCTGGTGGCCACGTCATGTTCTCAAAGGCCTTGCTGTCACCATGGCTCTCCCTGCTCGAGAGCCCGGGGGCAGGAAAGCCCGAGCGTGGCTTTCGGAGTGAATGTGCAGGATGTGAAAGTCCAGATTTAGACCCTGTGGTAGAAAAAAAAAAACGGCAGAAAACAAGAGCGGTGCCTTGGGTAAGACGCTTGTAGCATTCATCTTGGAATAAAAGGTGCTGGAAATGAATGAAAAAATTTTCTTCTGAATTTTGAAACCGTCACGTTGATCTGGGCTGTTTTCCACCCACCCCTGCAGTCGACGTTGGCTGTTGTCACTTGCTTGGTTGATGGATTTTTCTTGCAGGATGCTGTAGTGTTTATTTAAGTAGATAAGGGCATTTTCTGCCTTGCCCTTGAGAGTCACAGGGGATTTTTAGTAATTCCCAGCCTCGCTTGCAATGATGGGACTTGCAAAGGGCACCGTCCCTCCTTGTTCACGGATCCCGATGCCATCTGAGCCCTCTCCCTCCTTGTCTCTTGCAGTCCAACAAAGTTCCTGTCGTGCAGCCGTCCCACGGAGTCCACCCCCTCACCCCGCTTATCCCCTACAGCAACGACCATTTCAGCCATGGCTCCCACTCGCCCCACTTGCCCGCCGACATCAACCAGAAACAAGGTAATGGCACCGCCGGGGGATCGGCGTGGTGGGATGGGGATGGTGGTGGAGACCACTGAGGTCAAGGCTGGTCCCAAATCCATGGGAAGAGTCAACAGCTTTGGTCAACCGGGGCGTTGCTGAGCAGTGGGAGTTTATTTAGCTTATGGGCGATGCTTTGTAATCCTGGTTGAGAGGAGTTCGATATCGAAAGTGCCAACCCCGCTGATGAAGGGTGCTTGGTTCTCTCTACAAGCTGTCCTGGAGCTTGAGACCAGACCCGAGGTGATGCGTAAGAGTCAACCAGAAAATGGAAAGTAATCTTTCCTTTGACTCATACCCAAACTGTTGTCAGGTTGTCATTTTGAGAAAATAAATGCTTGAAACAGGAAATATTTTGACTAAACAGGATCGGGGTCTGACAGCTAACTGGATTGTTATGTGTGTGTGTCCGTAGCCACACGTTGTGTGGTTGCCACACACTTTGGCTCTTTGGGTTCCTGTGTGAGTCCAGGACACGTCAATTAGCTCATGAGGCTACGGAGGAAAGTACGGTAGGTAGAGGTTAAGCCCTGAGCTGTAAAATATAGGTAGGTGCACAGGAATTCACCCCAGCCCATCGTTCTTCTGGGTTACTGGCAAGAGGAGTGTAAAATCAAACTTTTCTCAACCTTCCGTTAGCACAATGGGATCTTTGAACGTCTGCCCAGATCACCCAGGCCTCTGCTCAAACCTGGTCTTGATTTCAATGTAAAAGTGAGCAAATGGAGAGTTTTGTGTCACAGCACATTTGGGAAGGGATTTGGGGTCCATCAGAGCTGAGAAATCAGCGCAAAAACAGAGGCACAAAATCAACGGGGGTGATTTGGGCAAAGGCCTCCACCCAAGAGTGATCCAAACTCCACCCAAGAGTGATCCAAACTGCCCCAGAGACATCAGCTTCGCCAAGTCAACATCATTGCTAAAACCATGGGGTATTGAGGATGCTCTTGGCTGGACACCTGCTGAATTATCCCTGCTCTGAACCCGGAGGCCACGTTCTGCTGACAGGGACGCTGATGGAGAGGTCTTAGGTCCGGTGTAAGAGATACCCAGGCACATCCTGGTTTTCTTCCAGCCAGCACATTGCTTGGCAGCCACCAGAGCATGAGAAACTCAGCAGAAAAATATGAAGAGTTAACGAAATAAACCTCTTAAAAGCTCAGCTAATGGCAGATTTCCGAATCTCCAGAGGAAACCTGCAGATTTCTGTGTCCCCTGTGAAGGCGACCGGACGCACCTTTCTCCACACTGCCTTTGCAGATGCCTTTTGGAGCACAAAGCCCCTCCTGAGGTGCCTCCAGGGTCTCAGCGTGAGCCTGGAAAGCCTTAAGCAATGCAGGAGCAGCTCACCCAAGGGATGAGCTGGTTATATCCCTGCGTGGAGGCCACGGTTGGCACTGGAGTAGTCCCCATGCATCCATCTGTGCGGTGGGCTGGTGATACTGGGAAGCCATCCCCTGGCTGCACATCCTCTGTGCCAGCAATTCCCAGTCTGCCCCTTCCCATGTAGCCTGTAAGTCGGAGGCAGGGGGAGTCTGTCCATCCCAGAAACCCCCCCAGATCCTCTTTGTGAAGGTTTCAGACCATCATCCTCATCTGGGACCTGCCTCCGTGGGGCAGCCGAGATGAGCTCTGCACGCCCCATCCCTGCTGCTGGAGCCAGGATTTCCTTCCCCATTCCTTCTGGATGTGTCCCATCTCTGTTTTCATCACCAAAATATCTCCCATTATCACCGAGCGTAAGCGCCTGAGAGTCAGTGCCGTCCTCATTCTCACAGCATCCCTTTCAAGTGTTTCTGGGTAGCCCAAGGACACGCAGACGAGGAAATACAAGCAGGATCTTCTGAGTCAGTGGCTGGTGCCCCAACCACCAGGCCAGCGAGAAGAACTTGTGCTTGGGCTTTCGCAACCCGTGTTGTTGGAGGTCCAAAGCTCAGGAGATCCTGGCAGCTGCCCCACACAGGTGCTGGTTTGGTTTGACCTTCGGGAAGGCTGCTGTGTCCCACCTCAGCACAGCTGGAGGCCAATCTCACACTTGAGTTCTGTATCCCCTTTAGTTTAGTTAGAGTTGTATTTTAGCTAATTCCTAGCAAGACCCTTGGAATCTGTTGGTGTCATTCCCAGTTCATCCCACCTAGGAGAGTTATCCAGAGTTTGCAAACTGCTTGCAACCAATCACCAATTTACCCAATGGGTTTATTGCCCGGGGCAGCTGCTGGACAATCTCTGTAGGTGATTTTTTTGTCTGGGGCTGGGTAGCAGTCAGCATTACACCATGCTGCGACGGATCTCAACCTCATTTCCTCCCCCCTCAATTTTTCCAGTCGGGGGGTCAGCCGGAGGCTGCTGTTGCTGGCAGCACCGTGGTTGTCTGAGTCCCACCCGCAGCCCCAGGGCTCCGCGGGGCTGTTTTCAAGTCCTGGTAGAAGCAGGGAGATGCTGTGGCTGTCTCCTCTGGCCGTGCCGCCCGTGCCAGAGGCTTTGAAGCTCGTGCAGGGATTCCCCGTGCTCAGGGTGAATTCCCAGCTGGCACCTTACCCACCTCCACCGTTCCCTGGCACCCACAGAGCCCGCAAAACCATCGCTTTGAACGGGGACTCAAATTGTTTCAAATGGAGGTAGACGTGGTGCCAGCTGGAGCATACCCACCGGCCACTCCTGGGGGGTCCTGGGGGTGACTGATGGGAAGAGGGGGGCTTGGACCATCAGTTGTGCACCTGAACGGGGCAGAGGGATGCCCAGAGTCCAACAAATCCTTCCCAAAGCAAGTTGCTGCTTGGCCCCAGGGGTGGCACGGAGCAGGGATGATGCTTGTGCAGGAGCAAACAAGAGTACACGAGCATTTGGGATTCTGAAACAACGTGGATGAGCCACCACATCCCCACAGAGAGAACCACAGCAATAAAAAGGGCAATTAAAATCCCCTGCTGCTTGCAGACAGCTCCTTCATGGATATCTCCTGCTGCCCACAAGTGCCCATCGATGGAGCAGCTGGGGTGGGAGGAGTGGAGAGAGGTTGGGGTCCAACTCATCTCCTTCTTCTTTCTCCCAGGAGTGCACCGTCCTTCCCAGACCTCAGACATCCCTGGTTTCTACCCCCTCCCCCCCGGTGGAGTCGGACAGATCACGCCGTCGATGGGATGGTGAGTGTGGAGGGCTCAGCCCCACGTAGCCCCCAGCCCACCAGCGGGGCACGGTCCATAGAACAAACCGCCGTTCTCCGTAACCTCCATGATCCAGCTTCGTCCTTCCCGCGTGCTGTGTGATGGGGAGGAGGATTTAGCCCAGGGATGGGGAGGAAATCTTCAGAGGGGCTTTGTCCCAGCTGGGGCATCCCTGGAGCGGGGTTACAACCTGCCCAGTTCAAAACTGCCTGCTTCCTGTAGGAAGAGCATCCTACTCTCCTCTCCTAATCACAAGAAAAGCCTCTCTTTTTGAGCAGGAGCTAATTTTCTCCCTCGCTGGGGTTTGCAGCGCAAACAGCACTTTCCCTGAGTGTGCATAATCTTAATGGGATGCTCCATCCTCTGGGATGTGGTGCTTCTTGGGGTCTGACACCCAGGGATAATTACATGGTGGCAGAGTCCTGCCCAGTGAACGACCCCGGTACCCACAGCCTGGCCGTGGCACAACCAAATCAGTGGCACCCTCTGCCCCCGGGGGGGGACAGGGAAGGATGGACCGTGAGCTGGAGCGCTCCCAAAAAGTCCTTCCTGCATGAGCCAGCCCTGAGGAGCATCCCAGAAAGCGGAGCCTGTTGGGAAACCTGCCCTGGGGCCAGGAGTTAAAGACACCCTGGTCTGTGCTCTGTGGTCATCGCCACCGGCTGCTGTCACCGCGACCGTGAGGACACCAAGGCAGCGGTGCCGTGTGGGCACCATCACTCTTCAGATTAATTTTTAATCCCGGTCGGTGACACAGGGACCTTTTGGAGGCTCCCGGGGAGGCTGGTGGCTGCAGGCAGGGGGTCAGGGTGGCCGGGACACGGGGACAGTGTGAGGACCACGCTGGCAGGGGAAGGCGGCCAGATCCTCCCTGGTGCCGGGTGGTAAAACCCCTGCAAAGCCCAGCAGAGACCTCCAAGCCATGCTGCAAAAATTGGGAGAGGCAAAGCAGATTAAGACACAAAGTAAAACGGTAGCTTTTTGTTGTGTTTATGAATTTCATGTTCCAGATATTTAACCACAAGGAAGCAGGGGCTGGGGCCTTTGATACAGAGTTTGGCTTCAAAGAGATTACATTTTGCCTCCTGTGCTAAATTTGCTACTCTTGGGCGATGGTTTAACTCCTCATGTGATGTGATTCATCCTCAGGAAAAACAAGTACTGGGGTGACTGTGCTGTAACATGAAAGAAATAGTTGGGGGGTGAGAAAGGAGCCTGTTTGCTGAGTGCAAGGTCCATTCTTGGGGGGGGTGGGATGCAGAGGGAATAGAAGTGTGGTTTGCACAGAGGTTTTGTCTGTCGGTGGGTGACAGGGGGAGTTGGGTTGCTGAGAGCTGCTCCAGCATCTATGGGGCTCAGCATCCTCAAGCAACCTCATCAGACACCTTCATTAGTGACTAATAGAGCAGATACAGTAGAGCAACAAACCGTCTGATGGAGCAGAGAGCAGCCCCTGAAAGCGTGTGTGTCTAGTAGAGCTTTTCCTCATCCAAAATTTACAGAAAAAGCCCTAAAACCTCTCCTGAAGTGCCCAGTCCTCACGTGGGTGCAGAAGCAGCAGCGTTGACCCTGTGCTGGAGGCGGTGGGCAGCAGGGGATGCTCGTGTTGGGGGTGCTTGTGTCAGGGATGCTCGTGTCAGGGATGCTTGTGCCAGGGATTCTTGAGTCAGGGATGCTCGTGTCAGGGATTCTCCAGTCAGGGATGCTTGCGCCAGGGATTCTCCAGTCAGGGATGCTTGTGTCAAGGATGCTTGTGCCGGGGATGCTTGTGTCAGGGATGCTCATGCCGGGGATTCTCGAGTCAGGGATGTTTGTGCTGGGGATGCTCGTGTCAGGGATGCTCAAGCCAGGGATGCTGGTGTCAGGGATGCTCACACCGGTGCTGCCAAGCCAGAGCAGCCACGCACAAGAAGGTGAGCTTTTCCTCCACGAGCCAACAGGCAGGAGCTGGGCAGAAACGGGCTTTGTTCTCACCGAGCGCTTCGGGAGGAGGAGCTGCCACGGCTCTCTCTGTAATTAGCTGGGCTGACAGTGGGATAAAAGCCTCTGAGAGTCCAGTCGAGTGAGTTTAGCTCAGGGGAGCCTGGCAGCAAACACCATGGGGAGCCTGCGAGCCGTGTCTCTCCCCGGGCTGAGCGCTGGCAGCCCCTCCACGGCTGCCCCCTGCCCTTTTTTCCAACCCTGGGTGATGGGGGCTGTACCTGTGTGTCCCCAACCATCAGGGATGAGTTTTGCCGTGGTGTTTCAGCATCCCTTGGGGGTGAAGCTGGCGGTGCCCAGCTCCTTTTCCAGCCCCATATCTCAGGCTCTGCAGGAACGCGTGTCGCTCCTGGAATAGCTCCCACTCTTTTCTGGGCCCTGGGGCAGCCGCCTTCGACTTCAAAGGTCGTTTCGGTTTCCCGGCGCGGCGGTAGCACCCTTGGCTGTGGGTCGGTGTGTTTATACCCGCCGACATCTAAGGGTGGGAGAGGGCTCCTGCCTGGCAGGGTGTAAACAGCCCCGCCGCCTCGCCCGCCTTTCCGACAGACAGATCCTGCAGATTTCGGTCAAGCTGAGACACAGCAGCTCCCGGAGCGGCAGAAACACAAACCTCCTTCCTCCCCAGCCTGGCTCCAGGGCCTGACTGCACTGTCCTTATCCCTCTTCGGGGCAGAAACTGGCTTCAGCCCTGAAAAATCCCTGGTGTTCAGGAGCTCGGTCCTTCTCAGGGCACCACACTGAATGATAACGGGCTGTTTTTTTGCTAATTAGAGCTGAAATTAGCTGGTGCTGGTCTTAGGCTGGAGGAGCAAGAGCATCTGCACGAGTTTAAGCACCCCATCGTGTCCTCCTCGGGCTTCCCAGTTTCCATGCACAGTTTTAGCATCTTTTGGCAGGTTTGCAGAAGAAGCCGAGGTATTTTTGAGCGATCTCCATATGAAAACGAGGGGGGGTTTTCCCTGGCTGGGAACGAGGAGGAACTTCCTGCATAGCTATTTTACTATCTCAAAATTAATTTCCAGCTCCAAGTCTGGTACCTGCCCGCTCCCCAGCATGAAATAACTTTCAAAAGAAACGTAGGACCGAGCTTTTTGGCTTGTTTAAAAATGATGGGCATCTTTTTAGGGATGCGCTGAGGAAACCAGAGCCTTTCTGGAGCCCAAACGAGGGCAGAGGAGGTGCTTTTTCTCCGGATACTGGGAAATTCCTGTGCTTGGGCATCCTCCTGGTGCAGCCCATGACTGCACAGCTTCATGTGCATCACACAGAGAGAGACTCTGACCAGGCTTTAGTTTTTTGGTCAAACGGTGCTCTTTTAAGCAACTTTTTCTGTGCAATAGTGACATCTCCTAATTTTTCAGCACACCCCATCCCTCCCCATCCCTGGCATTTTGTGTTTTACCAGGATGAACTCAAAGCTGCAGTGTTACTCAGCACCAGGGATGGAGCGGGGGGAGTCAGAGTCGGATCCAACCTTTGCAGGGAGACCCAGCTTCCCCCAAAAATAAAGTCCCGAGTCCCTCAGCCCCAGGGGACACCACCAGGCAGAGCTGCGGGGGGGGCATCGGTGCTCTGAGCCCCCTTAGCAAAGGGGAGATGCCATTTTTAGGAGATGCCCCGTAGCTGTGGATACTTTATAGCCTCTTTCTTCCTGATCCCAGGCAGAGCCAGTCTGTCTATCCGCTCCCGTCATGTGGATTTAGACAGCCGTACTCGTCAGCGCTTTCTCCTGGGGCTTCTTTCTCCAGGTGAGTATGAGCTGTGTGAGACAGGGCAGCAGCTCGGCTGGTCTCGCAGCTTGCAGTCCGTGCAGCAGGAGCTTGCAGCAGGTCAGGGCCACCCAGGGACGGCCACCCACCTTCCCCCGGGGTCACCGTGGCAGGAGAAGGCGCTTTGAGGCAGTGTCTGGTCCAAAGGGCGCTCAGGGGGATGTCCAGCATCCTCAGGGGGGATGCACAGCCCTTGGGTTCTCATCAGCAGAAGTCAAAATGAAGTCAGAAATCACTGCCATCGGCTCAGCACTGGGAAAAGGGGCTGGAATCTGTTCCTCAGGATTTTGCTCCTTGTCACTAACCCTAATCCTGAATATATCCCTGTGGCCACCACCGTCGGGTGGTTTTGCTCTGCAGAGACCCATCTGTTCCACTTGGTCTGAGCCTTACAAGCAGGACGGGCAGTGGGCAGGTACTTGCTGTCCCCCCATGGACACAGTTACTTGTTGTCCCCCCATGGACACAGCTACTTGCTGTCCCCCATGGACACAGCTATTTGCTGTCCCTCCATCAGCACAGCTACTTGCTGTCCCTCCATCAGCACAGGTACTTGCTGTCCCTCCATCAGCACAGGTACTTGCTGTCCCCCCCATAGACACAGCTACTTGCTGTCCCCCCACGGGCACAGCTCAGCCCTCCAAGACATAAGCACATTAACACAGCCCCAGACCACTCATACTACAAGTTTATGGTCACCCAGGACCAAATCTTGCCCTCTGTAAATACACCCAGACCCCAGTGATGTCCCGGTGAGGGAAATACATCCCCTGTGGATGGAAAAGGCAGAGCCCAGCCCTCTTGGGCATCTTGGGGGGCAAAGCCCCCCCTGGCTCCAGCGAGATGGTCATTTGAACAAGATGCTCATTGAGGTCCCTTCCAACCCACCCCATTCTGTGCCTGTCCCGCTGTGTGTGCTCACGCACCAGCTTTTGCTTCTGCTTTGTCTTGTCCTGAAGAGCCTTCAGCAGAGGTTTCCCACAGGAAAACCGTGCAAACCCTTACCCCTCCAAGCCCATAGCTGGGCAGACACCTCAACCCATGCACCCCTCCATCTGTAGCCCTGCAGCTACAGGAGGCATCAAGGCATCACTTTGCCCAGCCTCCAAGGTGAGAAAGGAGCTGATGGATCCCCATCAGCCTCCCCGAGGCCGGCACGGGAGCTCCCGCTCGCAGGATTTTTTGGGGTGGATTTTTGCAGGGCTGCTGCAGCTGAGAAAGTACACCTGGTCAGATAAGGATCAGGCCGTGCCGGTGGATTAAATTAAACAGCTTTTCTTTTCGTGCCAGCATATCTAATGAAGAGTTCATCTCCCATGGGCAATTCTGCCATCTCAAGCTGCAGTCGTAAAGTGGCAAGCTTGGCAGAGCTGACGGCGCTGGCTTTGCCCTCCCAAATTCTCCAGAGAGCTAATGAAGCTTGAAAGCTAGCGAGACCTCTGGTGATCTCAGTCCTGTGTTGGTGGAGAACATTGCTCAGGCGAGGTGCACCTCCTAGAGTCGCAGTTCGGTTCATGTTCAGATTTAGGCTATTTCTGTTAAAAAAGAAAGGAGCGGGGTGGTCCTAACCTCTCCCATCCAAAGCCTTGGGTTGAGTTTGTTGTTCCTTCCTGCAGCACTAATAGGATGTTGCAACGAGAGGGAGCTGAGTAGCTGGAACTGCTGGTTGGAAGAGCCTTGGATCTCAGTCAGGCTGGTTTCCCACCATGGGAAGCCCAGACCCGGTGTCTCAGCCGGCCGTGCCGCTGCCATCGGGGCAGGGACAACCCAGGGGGTTTGCTTTCCGTGTCCTCCGCTTCCCGTCTGCTTCTGCCACGTCAGAGTGCCACCTCCTGAGACGCACTGCATCCCCACCATCCGTCACCTTCATCATCCTCACCCCCGGCTCATCCTCTCTGTGTTGCAGGTTCACTCACCCGCTGATGCTGGGCTCTGGCATGCACACCACCGGCATCCCGCACCCCGCCATCGTGCCCCACTCTGGCAAGCAGGAGATGGAGCACTATGACCGAAACATGTAAGTTGGAAGTGCTGGAGGGCTCCTCAGCAGCCTGAGCAACCTTCATGCCCGTTTTATTTCTCCCTCTTAACGCTTCCCTGGGTGGGGAGGATGGATGAACACTGAGATCTGTCTGGTGCAGATCCCAGTGTCCCAAGTGCAGATTTTTCTGGAACAGGTTGCCCAGAGAAGCTGTGGCTGCCCCATCCCTGGAGGGGTTCAAGGCCAGGTTGGAGGGAGCTTGGAGCAACCTGGGCTGGTGGGAGTTGTCCCTGCCCAGGGCAGGGGGGTTGGAACTGGATGGTCTTTAAGGTCCCTTCCAACTCTAACCATTCCATGCTTCTACAATCTCAAGCCCCCCACCGCAGAGTGCCACCTCCTGAGACGCACTGCATCCCCACCATCCGTCACCTTCATCATCCTCACCCCCGGCTCATCCTCTCTGTGTTGCAGGTTCACTCACCCGCTGATGCTGGGCTCTGGCATGCACACCACCGGCATCCCGCACCCCGCCATCGTGCCCCACTCTGGCAAGCAGGAGATGGAGCACTATGACCGAAACATGTAAGTTGGAAGTGCTGGAGGGCTCCTCAGCAGCCTGAGCAACCTTCATGCCCGTTTTATTTCTCCCTCTTAACGCTTCCCTGGGTGGGGAGGATGGATGAACACTGAGATCTGTCTGGTGCAGATCCCAGTGTCCCAAGTGCAGATTTTTCTGGAACAGGTTGCCCAGAGAAGCTGTGGCTGCCCCATCCCTGGAGGGGTTCAAGGCCAGGTTGGAGGGGGCTTGGAGCAACCTGGGCTGGTGGGAGGTGTCCCTGCCCAGGGCAGGGGGTTGGAACTGGATGACCTTTAAGGTCCCTTCCAACTCAAACCATTCCATGCTTCTATGATCTCAACCCCCCCACCAGCTTGTGCCATGGGGTGGGTTTGGCATCGAGTCTTCTGCTGAGCTTGGTGCCACCAGGCAGGCGGGCTGGAGGGTGGCTCTGATGCTGACAGCTCCTCTTTCCATCCCACCAAGGAAACCTCAACCAGAACCAAAGAGGGAGAAGGAAGCCAAGAAGCCCACTATCAAGAAGCCCCTGAACGCTTTCATGTTGTATATGAAAGAAATGAGGGCCAAAGTCATCGCCGAATGCACCCTGAAGGAGAGCGCTGCCATCAACCAGATCTTGGGAAGGAGGGTAAGAGCACGGGGGGGCTCAGCACCATCATCCCATCCAGCGTCCCCATCCCTTGTGCTGCTCTTCAGCGCGTAACAAGCGTCTGCTTTCAAACCTGGGTTGCTCTTATCCCTTAAACACGTGGATTCAGGTGGGGTGGGATGGGCTGGGAGGGGACGGTGAGGGCCACCTCTCACCACTGTGCTTGTCCCCACAGTGGCACGCGCTGTCCCGGGAGGAGCAGGCCAAGTACTACGAACTGGCTCGCAAGGAACGGCAGCTCCACATGCAGCTCTACCCCGGCTGGTCTGCCCGAGACAACTACGTGAGTGGCTGCCGCGGCTCGGACCCCTTCCCCATGGCACGGCCAGACACACCACTCTGTCAACTGGTCTTTGCCAAACTGCCCTCAGTGGTTGCTGGGGGGTCCTGATGGCACCGTAGCTATAGAACTTCCCATTTCAGGAGTAGCATCCTCTTGGCTCGTTGCCTGTCCATAGCATGAATGCTCCCCAGCTACCAAACTGTCTGGTTGTTTATTGTCCAAGTAAATACAAGTAGAAAGGAAGAGGAAACTTTTTGGGACTGTTTAGTATGAGGAAGAGGAGGCTGAGAGGAGACCTCATCACTCTCTACAACTTTGTGAAAGGACACTGTAGAGAGGTTGGTGCTGGTCTCTTCTCACAGGTAATTAGTGACAGAACGAGAGGGAACGGCTTCAAGCTCCAACAGGGGAGGTTTAGATTGAACATTAGGAAAGAATTTTTCACCGAAAGAGGGGTCGGGCATTGGAACAGGCTGCCCAGGGAGGGGGGGGAGTCCCCATCCCTGGCTGTGTTTAAGGGCTGTTTAGATGTGGCACTGAGGGACATGGTGTAGGGGAGGACTTTGTAGAGTAGGGGAGATGGTTGGACTCGATGATCCCAAGGGGCTCTTCCAACCTAGACGATTCTATGATTCTATGATTCTATGATGCAGATGATCTTTGGAAATACCATTTTATGGGAACTCCCTGCTTTGTGCATCTCGGGCAGGAGCTGAGACATCTGCCCGGAGCACGGGGCAGAGATGGAGGAGGAGAAACTTGGGGTGTGCTGGCTGGTTGGGGTGGGCTGAATGAGCACCCACAGCCTGCTCAGCTCTGTTCCCTTTGTGGTAGCACCTCATTTTTCAGCTTTAAATCGTGGGGCTGGGTATCATGGGCTCCGTAGCCCTGGGTACGAGATGCTGAGCCCGGGCACATGCTGCAGGTTTGGGGGGATTTGCCAAATTGTGGGCTGCTGCCTCAGCTCTGGGGGTTTAGAACTAGCACAGGGTGTCTCATGGGAGTGTAATAATAATGGGAAATAGTGGCAAAGGTGCTGCCCTGGTATCTCCAAGGGGGGCTCTGGAGGGAGGCAGCATCCCTGGGCACACATCTGGAGAGCATCAACATCTGGAGAGCAAGGCATCATCTTCCTCCAAGACCCAAGTGTATCCTCCATGGAAATCTCAACCCTGTAGCATCCTTCATCTTGACACGGGCTGGTTCCTTGCTCCAGAAGAGTTTTCCTTCCATAGTTACCATGCTCCAAAGGTAGACGTTGGCTCTTCCAGCATCTTGGGGTTCTTGGGGTGGTTAGAAGAGATGCTTTTTCTCTCTGGAGCATGAGGATGGAGGAGGAAGAAGAGGAGGAGGAGGAGGAATGTAGGTCACTTTTGCAGCACGAGATGCGGATACCGGGCAGGAAATACAGTTGCTCCCACACCGAAGAAAAAGCTCACCGCAGCTCGGAGCCTTCCACCTTCACTCAAACCACAAGAAGTCATAGAAAAAGTCACGGGTCGAAGGCAGCCCTGCTCCAGGCAGGCCAGATTTGCTCCCGCCCCGCTGCGCCCTCGTTAATGAGCTCATTAGGAGGTGAGGGGAGTCGGTGCATATCATGAGTCAGAAGAGGCAGTTTGGGGACAGAACTGAGTTTGCTTCTCAGTGAGGGAAGGAAACAGAAGAATGAGAGATGGGCCCAGAGCTGCAAAAGCATTGACACAGAGAAGATTATGGATAATCATTATTTTTAAATTAATTTATGTGGATTTCCTAAAACTTCCTGTTTAGGAATGCTAAGTGCTGCCAGGATGCTCCTCCTGGTAACCTGTTGTGAAGCAATTTCTGTTTGGGTATAAGGCACTACCTTCCAAGACGTTTGGAAGTAAGGAAGGTGCTAAAATGGTCCAACTGCTTTTTGGAAACATAAAGAGGGAGGAGGAATAAGAATATGCGGGGGGGCGGTCAGCTGTTGATCAGAGTCCCTCTGTCGTGTGTGGTTAATTGTGGTTAATTCCATTGATCTAGTTAAATCTATTAATTAAATTATCTATTAATTAGTTAATTAGAGCTGTGAGGGGTGGGATTCCCTGGTGAGACCCATCAGGGCGGGCGGTGGAGGACTGGCAGGAGTTGGTGGAGGCGCTGAGCAGAGGCAAAGGCTGTATTAGAGTTGTTCTGCATCCTCTAACGTTGTCTCCAGCACCTTCTCAAGCAGTTTGTGGTGTAAATCAGGGTCTCGGCTGCTTTTGTAGCCTGTTTGTGGGCTCCTAAAGCAGAGCCAGGGAGCAGCGTGTTGGGAAGAAGATGGAGCAGGTCCTGGGGGTGGTGACAGGGACACGGTCGCTGTCTCCTTGGAGCTTCTGTTGCTGAGAGCCAGGGAGCAGCGTGTTGGGAAGAAGACGGAGCAGATGCTGGGGGTGGTGACAGGGACACGGTCACTGTCTCCTTGGAGTTTCTGTTGCTGATCAATACTCAAAGGGTGGGTGTCAGGAGGATGGGTCCGGTCTTTTTTCAGTGGTGCCCAGGGACAGGACAAGAGGAAACGGGCACAAACTTGAACGTAGGAAGTTCCATCTAAACATGAGGAGGAACTTGTTTGCTTTGAGGGTGGCAGAGCCCTGGAAGAGGCTGCCCAGGGAGGTGGTGGGGTCTCTGGAGACGTTCTGGACACGTTCCTGTGCAACCTGCTCTGGGTGACCCTGCTCTGGCAGGGGGTTGGAGTGGGTGATCTCCAGAGGTCCCTTCCAACCCCCATCATTCTGTGATTCCGTAGGTGTGGATCTCGTGCCGGGTGGTTTTGGTGTGCTGGGGGGGTGTGGAAACACTGGGAATGAGGGGCTGCTCCTGAGCAAAGGTGGGTGCCCAGGACACATCTGTGCCGTGTCAGAGGCAGCTGTTGGGTGTGCATGGACACAACGGGTGGCAGCTTTGAGAATTCCTCCTGGGTTCCTTTTCTGGAGCACTGGACGGGGCAGAGGAAAGGGATGTCCACGTAGATAAACCCCAGTGGGTGCCCTTGCAGTGATTCCCAGTTCAGCTCGCCCCAGAACGTGCGGAACTGGTGGCACCATGGCTGCTCCAGCTGAGGACCTGGCCCCATCCAGCCCCCCCAAAACCCTGCGCAGCCCCTGCGGTCTCCTGAGGACAGGGACTAACAGCCTCTGCTTTGGTTCCCCAGGGGAAAAAGAAGAGACGAACACGGGAAAAGCAGCAAGATTCCAACTCAGGTCAGTGCGTGCGGCTCGGTCCTGTCCCTCCCTTTCTGCTCAGAGGAGATAATCCCAAGCAGTTGTTGTGTTTTACCATGTTTTCTTTTATTCTCTTAAGCCTAACATGCGTGCGGCTCGGTCCTGTCCCTCCCTTTCTGCTCAGAGGAGATAATCCCAAGCAGTTGTCATGTTTTACCGTGTTTTCTTTTATTCTCTTAAGCCTAATGAAAGAAACGCTTTTTTTTTTTTTTTTCAAGATGTGGTAAATTAACATTTCTGTGACTTTTTCATAGACGTGTTTGAATTATTACCTGGGTAGCATGTGAAAATTGAAAATATTAGGTTTTTCCATGCGCATAACTTCACATCCCATTTGTAGCCCTAGAAAGAAAAAACCCATGATGTGCATGAAGGCAAACAGGGTTCACCCTGGGGAGTCTGGAATTACACAGCAAAACTCCAATATTTTAGGAAAAGCTGGGGAGAGCAGCTTTTCCATGGATGCTGGAAGGGGAATGGGGGGGAGCAGGGCAGGATAACCCGGGCCAGGGTCTCCTCGGTGCTAACTCTGCTTTTCAGCCTCTGCTTCTGCCACGTTTCCTCCTCTTCTTTTCCGTGCGCAGCCCCAGGACAGGCAGGGAGCAGGTAAGGATGCAGACAGAGGGGGCAGGCAGCACCTCTGGCATTTAGCAGCTTTTTCCAAAGCTAAGATAATTGAAAAACCTGTGCATTTCCCCCTATTTCCCACAGCTGAGGCCATTTCCCCAAGCCTCCTCCTTCCCCAGCTGCCAGCACTGATCACTGATATTGGCCTAATGATCACTTGTTTCCAGGAGAGGTGGTGCCAGAGAGAAAAAATAAAGAAAACCAACCCCAAAACGGGATTGTAGTTCTGTTAGCCGTGTGTTCAAGTGGCTGAAATGATGTTGCCTCTTTTCTTCCTCCTCCTGCTCCTCCTCCTCTTTGTGCCTCTGCCTTGCCCGCTCTCCGCCGCGCATGCTTCTGTCTTCAGATCCTGCCTCTCCTAAGAAATGCAGAGCTCGCTTTGGCCTCAACCAACAAACGGACTGGTGCGGCCCGTGCAGGTGTGTATCAGCATCTCCTCGCTGCTGGGGGTGCTCCTGGGACCCCCCTCCAGCCCTCCCAGCTCTGGTGGGGGCTGCTCTGGCCAAACGGGGATGGGGTTTTTCTCTGGGGCATCCTCTGGAGCCGTCGTCCGAGCTGCAAGGGTCAGGCTGCACCCTGGGTTTCTTCTCACAGCCCCCCCCAGGGCACTGCTGGTGTTATACTGGTGTTGTACTGGTGTTATACTGGTGTTATTCTTGTGCTAAAAGCTTATTTCCAGGGTGGAGACCTCTGTCACCCTCATGTGGGGCTTTCTTCCCCCATGAAAGCTTTCCTGTTGTAGAAACAGCACCCCAAGGTCAGCAGTGAGTGGTTAATGGGGATTTTTTTTTCCTATTTATACTAAGATGGGTTTTTTTTTTTCCTATTTATACTGGGGCTGACCCTGTATTTGAAGATCCAGCTCTTCTTGACCCTGCAGTTTGGCAGCACCCAGTGTGGGGTGGGAGAACCTCGAGCAGGGGGACAGTTTGGAAACACCCTGAATGGATGTGGCCAGGAGATTTTAAAGCTCAGATTTCTAAAGCTCAGATTTTAAAGCTGTGTTTAAAGTGTTACCTGGCTCAGGGAGGGCTGAAAATGCAACCAAGGCAGAAAAAGCTCCTGGGGGGGCTTCTGGACCCGGGCACTGGAGCCTGGAGAGCTCCAGCCTGGGCAGAGGTTTCCATAGCACATTTTTTATGCCAATGCATCGAGGACTCTAGAAAAAGCTGGAAGTAATTGCTCAGGGTGCTTAGTGCAGCTTAAAGTGACTAAAACCATCGAGTCTGCCCAAATCTGAACCCCACAAGTGTCCCGGAGGTGGTTGGCCACTGACCTTGCTGGCTGAGCCCGAGGTCCCCTCACTGTCACCGTGTCCTGCCCCTGGGGGTGCCGGGCAGCAGCAGACCCCCCCATCCCACTCACTGTGGGCTGTATGTCAGCAAACACCCGTTTTTAAACTGCCAAGAATCTGGAAACTCATTAATCCTTTACCCTGAGTGTGCAGAGAGAGGGGTTTTGTCCCCCCCCTCACTGGGGTGGCGATGCCACCGAGCTGAGCTGCCCCGTAGGGCACGACTGCGCCGCCTCCTTCTTCCCTCTGCTCCTAATTCAGCTTCTCTGCTGCTGCTTCCCAATTAACCCCGGCTGCTGGAGTGTCAGACGCCTTTGGCATGCTCCTACCTCTCACCCTGGGCCTCTCCCACCCTGGTTGGTCACAGCTCTCCTGCAATCCCCTACTAACGTGCTGCTGCTGCCCCACAGCTCCTGTTCTTCACGCTCTGGTCACCAGTGGAGAGCATCACCAGAGGATTTCCACTCCACCAGAGAGGTTTACTGGTTGAAACTGGGTGTTGTTGCTCCAGAGCTTTACCCTCTCCCTGGACAAACCACAGTTCCTCAAGGGAGAGGGATAAACCCCTTCAGGTTCTTCAAGGAGAGGGATAAACCCCTTCAGGTCCCTCAAGGGAGAGGGATGAACCCGTGGAAGAGCCATGTCAGCCCATAGCCCACTAATTGCTTCATTAGCAGCAAGTTGGAGTGTCAGATCTGCGGGTTGTCCCCCCTGTTATTTCAAATCAAATCAGTGAATGGATGGCTGGATCCATGTGAGGTCATTGGGACCCCCCATCCTGCAGCTACTCCCGAGGTGTCCATGGGAAGCCCAGCTTCTCCTGGGGCTCCTCCGCTCCGGGAAACCCCAACCCCTCTAAAATAACCCCCCTGGAGTTAAATATTCTGTTCAAGCCGGGCTGTCGTGTTTCGTATCGCGTTAATTAGATCACCAGGGCTAACGATGACACCAACAGCAGTTGATGGCATCCCCCTCATTGGTGCATATTCTACCAGGGGCTGGTTTGCCATTGGTGAGATCAAAGCAAGGTGTGTGCCCTCATCTGTCAGGTCTCCATTGGGTCTGTTTCACCTCGGATGAGGCAGGGAGCTGGGAGGAAGGTGTTCCTTTTGGCTGTGAAGTCATTAGTTGCCCTCGCTACCATTAAGGTGACACCTTGAGAGCTCTTTTGTTTAAAAACTGCACTGAGATGCTGGAGGAGCCACAGGAGGTGACGGGAGGGACCTGGCACGTGGAAGGAAGGAGAAGCAGCTCCTAGAGACGTGGGGCACCATGAGGGGCTGGGGCTGAGCAGCCAGGAGGAGTTAGAGTCATCTGGGCGTAGGAGGTGGCACCTTGAACCCAGGGGAGATGTTCCTGGGTTTGATACCGAAGAGCAGAATTGTCACGGGATGTGGAGAAGTTGAGCCCAAATCCAGTCCCAGCAAGGATGGTGTAGGACTTGTATTTTTGTGACACATCCCCCCAAGTGGGGAACCTGAGTGTCTTGGCCAGGGGGGGTTGGAACTGGATGATCTTCAAGGTCCCTTCCAACCCAACCCATTCTATGGGCACTGGTGTCTTCAGGACCTTCCCAGTCCCAGCGGGCTTCTAACTGGGACAGCGGGGCTAGGAGCAGAGAGTCGCCACCGATGGGGTACTTTTCTGTGAAAAAAACAATCTTCCCCAGCTGCTGAGCGCTGTATGTCAGGCTCCACTGAAAGGGGATGGGGAACTGAGTCCCCCACAGCTCCAGGTCCTTCTTGGGCCTGACCTCCCTCCCCAGTGTCTGTCTGGGGGGGCTTCTGGGCTGCGGGCACATGTTGCCGGGGTGTGTTGAGCTTTTCATGAAATGACCTCTTTATTTTGATTTCTATTATTATTATTATTTTGATTTCTATTATTATTATTTTGATTTCTAGTCTTATTTTATTATTTTGATTTTTTGTTATTTTATTATTGTTGTGCTTTTTATTATTTTTTTTCTTGGGTTTTATTTTAAATTTATTTATTCTTTTGATATATTTAATACTTCTAACTGGGACAGCGGGGCTAGGAGCAGAGAGTCGCCACCGATGGGGTACTTTTCTGTGAAAAAAACCCTTTTTGTGAGTAAATCTTCCCCAGCTGGTGAGCGCCGTTTGTCAGGCTCCACGGAAAGGGGGTGTGGAACCCAGTCCCCCACAGCTCCAGGTCCTTCTTCTCCTGATTTATTCTTTTGATATATTTAATATCTTTATTTTATTAATTCATTATTTTATTATTTTTATCATTATTTCCATTTCCATATCTAGCAGTATTTCTGGTTTTATTACTGTTGGGGGGGGAAATGTAATTATTTTCCATTCTATGGGCACTGGTGTCTTCAGGACCTTCCCAGTCCCAGCGGGCTTCTAACTGGGACAGCGGGGCTAGGAGCAGAGAGTCGCCACCGATGGGGTACTTTTCTGTGAAAAAAACCCTTTTTGTGAGTAAATCTTCCCCAGCTGGTGAGCGCCGTTTGTCAGGCTCCACGGAAAGGGGGTGTGGAACCCAGTCCCCCACAGCTCCAGGTCCTTCTTCTCCTGATCTCCCTCCCCAGTGTCTGTCTGGGGGGGCTTCTTCGGGCACACATTGCTGGGGCTTGTTGAGCTTCTCATCAAATGACCTCTTTATTTTGATTTCTATTATTATTATTTTGATTTCTATTATTTTGATTTTCTTATTGTTATTTTATTATTGGTTTGCTTTTTATTATTTTTTTTCTTGGGTTTATTTTTAATTTATTTATTCTTTCGATATATTTAATATCTTTATTTTATTAATGCATTATTTTATTATTTTTAT
>NW_015090893.1:16578534-16579037 GCF_001431845.1 Calidris pugnax | reverse complement strand
CGCCGCTTTCTCCTTGGGGCCGCTCTTATGGCGCCGCCTGGCGGTGGCCGCGGAGCAGCGCAGCGGCCCCGGGCGGGGAGGAGGCGGCGGCGGCGGCAGCGCCCGGGCGGGGGTCGCGGTGACCGGGGAGGAGACTGGCCGGGGTTTGCGGTGACGGGGGGGACCCCGGCCAGGGGTCGCGGTGACATGGGGGACCCAGTCGGGTTCACGGTGACCTGGGAGACCTGGCCAGGGACTGGGGGAGCCCGGCCAGGGGTCACAGTCACCAGGGGGGACCCTGGCTGGGGCTCGTGGTGACTTGGGGTCACCATGATTTAGAGGACCCATTTGGGGTTCATGGTGACCTGGGAGACCCAGCCAGGGACCAGGTGGAGCCCAGCCAGGGGTCACGGTGACGAGGACCCATTTGGGGTTCACAGTGACCTGGGAGACCTGGCCAGGGACCGGAGGGAGCCTGGCCAGGGGTCACGGTGACCGGGGGGGACCCTGGCTGGGGCTCGTGG
>NW_015090893.1:16577049-16578278 GCF_001431845.1 Calidris pugnax | reverse complement strand
CGGGCGGGGAGGAGGCGGCGGCGGCGGCAGCGCCCGGGCGGGGGTCGCGGTGACCGGGGAGGAGACTGGCCGGGGTTTGCGGTGACGGGGGGGACCCCGGCCAGGGGTCGCGGTGACATGGGGGACCCAGTCGGGTTCACGGTGACCTGGGAGACCTGGCCAGGGACTGGGGGAGCCCGGCCAGGGGTCACAGTCACCAGGGGGGACCCTGGCTGGGGCTCGTGGTGACTTGGGGTCACCATGATTTAGAGGACCCATTTGGGGTTCATGGTGACCTGGGAGACCCAGCCAGGGACCAGGTGGAGCCCAGCCAGGGGTCACGGTGACCGGGGGGACCCTGGCTGGGGCTCGTGGTGACTTGGGGTCACCATTTGGGGTTTGCAGTGACCTGGGAGACCCAGATGGGGACCAAAGGGAGCCTGGCCAGGGGTTGCAGTGACCTGAGGATGCCCAGCCAGGGGTCACGGTGACTTAGGAGACCCATTTGGGGTTCATAGTGACCTGAGAGACCCAGCCAGGGACGAGGGGGAGCCTGGCCAGAGGTCAGGGTGATCCGGGGATGCCCTCCCTGCAGGGGATCCCAGTGACCGAGGGGAGCCCGGGTTCGCAGTGACCTGGGAGACCCAGATGGGGACCAGAGGGAGCCCAGTCAAGGGTTACAGTGACCTGGGGATGCCCAGCCAGGGGTCACGGTGACTTAGGAGACCCATTTGGGGTTCATAGTGACCTGAGAGACCCAGCCAGGGACGAGGGGGAGCCTGGCCAGAGGTCAGTGTGATCCGGGGATGCCCTCCCTGCCGGGGATCCCGGTGACTGAGGGGAGCCCAGTTCGTGGTGACCGCGGGGTGGAGGAGGGGGGTCCCCATCTCTGCCCAGCGGTGTGTGACCCTGCGCTCACCCTTTATTCACAGATAACTCTCTCCACTGTCCCTAGGAGGAAAAAGAAGTGCATTCGGTACCTACAAGGAGAAGGACGCTGTGCCAGCCCAGTTTCTTCCGATGGAAGTGCTATAGACTCCCCTCCCTCTCCTCCGGACGCACTCCGACCCGCCTCCTCCGCTTCTCCTTCAGACACGCTCGCAGCCCCCGCCGACCCCAGACAACACCCCGACCCCTTCCCCGGCTCCACTCACCTCCAAAACACCTCTTCTTCCTCCTCCTCCTCTTCCTCCTCCAGACCCATCACCAGGTGCTCCTCTGAGTCCCCAGCCTTCAGCGTGGTCTCCTCG
>NW_015090893.1:16562627-16576932 GCF_001431845.1 Calidris pugnax | reverse complement strand
ATTTCCCCCCCCCCCCCTCGCTGTAGAACGGTGCAAATTTAGGCAACAAGGATGACTTTAAGGATGCTGGAAAACTCATCTGGGTTTTTTGCTCTGATATTACATCATAAAAAATATCTTGCATAGGGAAGTGAATGAGGAGTAACATTACCATCTCATATCTTCTCTCTGGTTGTTTTCTGCATTTATTTTTTGCTTTTTTGTTTGTTTGTTTGGGGTTTTTCAGGTTGTTTTTTGGTTTTTTTAACCGCGTGACCTTGGCAGAGCAGAGCCCAGCTCCCCAGCTTTGCTGCAGTAGGTGTAGGTGCTGTCACCCCCACCCCACTGTCCCCTGTCCCCCCCTTAACCCCCCCCTCAGCTGCACTCACACATCTCCCAGAGCCGTTAGACCACAGAGCTGGAAAAGCTGGAATAAGAGCATTTATTTTTTTTAAAAAAAAACACAACTCAATGTGGCGATGGTCTCTCATCTGAGCCAACGACAGAGAAATGGAGTATTTAAACCAACGAGGTGAATTTTATTATTTTTTTTCCCAACTTGTTGTTTGAGAACAGGAAGGGAATTGTTTACAGGCACCGGTCTCGGAGGGGACACCTCCTGTCCCATCCCATCCCAGGCAGGGGGGCAGAGGAGAAGGGACCACTAACGGCCCCCACGGAGGAGCCTGGCCCAGCGGCAGAACTCACACTACCCTTGGCTCCCTCTGTACCCCCCCTCACCAACATCACAACCCTTTTTGGTTTTTTAATCCATAATTTGGTGTAGAACCTTTAAAACCCCCTTATTCTGGCTTTTTCTAAAAGATCCCTCCACTCCCAAGGTGATGCCAAACCTCAACCTCTTCTCTCCAGCTTGAAAACATTTACCTGGTATTTTATTTATATTTTCAGCTTGATAAACACAAAAAAACAAACCACTGTGGGCAGATTCTGATCTCCCTGAACTGATGTAAATCCCAAATTAATCCCAAATTCTTGATTTACTTCAGGTTTACAGACTCCTCAGAGAGCACAATTTAATCCAGGGTGGATTTTTTTCCTGCTTGACAGAAATGTATCCTGTACCGCTGAAGAGAAAAAAATACCACCACGCAGAGGGAGATGGGGGGAATCTATATTTTTTTCTACTTTACAGATAGGTTTTAGAGTATCGAATGCAAATTCTGTAGTAACATTATTGTAGAACTGCAAGAAATTTAAGATGACCTTTATAATGTACAAAATATTTTTATATATTTTTTGTCTTAACGCAAAAAACACAAACCCTAATTTTTTTACATTGGGTGAAACAGAACTTTTTAAACGAGTTTATGCCTCAAAGATTGAAAATCTAAAAAAATAATAATAAAAAAAACCAGAAACAAAAAACCAAACCTGATTAGTCTATAGAGCAGCTTTGGGTTTACTTCTCTTTATTTAGGTACTTTTGCTTATAGTAGCGTAGCTTTTTTAATTGCAGTTTTATTTTAGGTCTAAACCTATTGCTTTATTCCTCTCCAGAAGCACTGAATGAAAACTACGTGCACACACCTCAAAGTTTGAAAAAAATAGGTCATTTTCAAGAGTAACAACCTATTGCTTTATTCCTCTCCAGAAGCACTGAATGAAAACTACGTGCACACACCTCAAAGTTTGAAAAAAATAGGTCATTTTTCAAGTGTGACAGAGTCATTTTAACCCTTTGGAGAAGGAGCATTACTGGGACCGACTGCCAAGAGGACACTTGGTCATGTACTTACTGCACTCAGAGGGTTAATTATCTAGCACTAGGTTAATAGGCTCGGGTTTTAATTATTTTAGCAAACTTAAAACCAACAGCATGTTCTGGTGCTGCACAGAGGAACTCAGTAGCCTCTTCCCAGCTCTGACATAGTCTCTTTTTATCCTTGATTTAGAAAAATAAAACGAAAAAAAAAATTGCTTAAAAAAAATTTAAAAATAGCTGTGTCTCAGCCCAGCATTTGTCCCTCTGAGACCCCCTGATGAGAGGTGGCAGTGACCCCAGGAACCACACGTGACAAAGGGGTCCTGGTGGCCTTGTGTCACTCAACGCTGGCATCACTTAATATCCAATCCATATCTCATGGTTGGATAAAACGTGTAACTTTGCAGCAAAGCAAATGCAGGTAGAACAGAAAACATAGATTTGTCTAATTAAGAGCAGAGGAAGTTCAGGGGAAGGCCCTAGGCAGCGTCAAAGGGGGTGTCCCCAGCAGAGCAGCCCAAACCCATGTCAGGACTCACCAGGACTTGCACCCCCTCATCTCAGGGCTCCCCTGGTCCCCCCGCAGCACCAGGGATCCAGCCTTGGTCCAGGTCACACCGACCAGCAGAAGGCCCATCCCTATCCCAGTTATTCCAGCAGATTCCTGCAAAATCTCCCCCCCTCTCCAGAGCCTTTCCTGGTGCACTCAGGGCACAGCAGCATCTCCATAAACCCACCAGTTTAGAGCCAGACCTTCCCCCCCTCCCCAGCCCCCCGTGCTTCCAGCTTCTGCAGTATAAACTCAGAATAGCCGCCCAGTAAAACCACAACACCTTCAGTTTATACTGGTGGGACTGAAAAAATTTCATTTTTCTTCTTTTTTTTTTTCCCCTCTCCCCCAAAACATGAGATAAGAGACCTTTAAGCTGCCCCTTTCCAAGACAAAACACTGAGCAACAACCAACTCTCCTTACGTGCCCGATAACTAAATGCCAAAACAAAGCTATTTTTATGAATACCAAAAAAAAAGTGTCTTTAGAAATGCTATATGAAGTGTTACCATTTTACATTAATACTCTGGGTTGGTTTTGTTTTTTTAATAGAAGGAAAACTTCGCCCTTAAGCTTTTATCACCACAAGATTATAATTTTTTTTTTCCTTAAAGTTTTCACAGCAATTTCAACTCTTCTTGAAATAAGTCTTTGAATTCCTGAAATCAGTTTGAATGTAGAAGTCATGGAAGTACCACTTCGTTAAAGCAATTAAAACCACTGTATGTATGTAGCAGGGATAAATGTTTCGCAGCTGTACTTTCATTTGTCCAATGACTATCCATCATTTGTTGTAATTTTTTTACTTCACTGAGTTTGTATTTTTTTTTTTTGGCTTTTATGTTCAAAATATGTTTATAGCTTTATAAATAAAGAAATTGCCAGACTGGCTATTCAAAATAGGCCACTGGAAGTTATAATCCTATCACACTGTCAAATAACTTTCTTAGAATTCAAGAGGTTCCTGCCTTTTTTCCCCTGAGCCATTCGTATGTATAAATAGTTTTTACAATAATTTCTAATAGTTTTCAGTGGGTAAGACTAAAATAGCAAACCAAGACTAAGAAAAAACACTTTCTGCCACCACCACTGACCCCTTGCCTTCCCTCTCCCTGCCCCACATGTCATCATTTTAGCCAAGAAGAACCATCCCTGAGCATCCTGTGACCTTTTTTAAATAATAATAATAAAAAAAAATAGGTTAAGGCAACATCATACAAGTCAAACAGCAACAGAGTTTAACAGTGGGGAATTGGACAGTCTCTCTCCCTTTCAAGAATTTTCTGACTAGCAAGACTTAGAGTATTAAAAATATATTAAAATATAAAAAGCTATACCAATAGCTTTTAAATATATATAAAATTACATATATAAACTATAAAAAGCACCCAGACTAGCTCTTTCTTCCACATACTACAGTCTAGACCTCCACACCCACACCAGTATCACCAGCCAACTGGTACCACCCCAGAGTTTCAGCAGCAGCTCCACCATTAGAGCATCTGACCACCCAGGGTTATGTTTTAGGCAAGCTGCTCTAATGATTTCTGATAATTAGCAAGTCTCACCACAGGGTCACAGGTGTGTTTTAGGCAGCTGTGACAAAGCAGAAACAAGGTGGTGAGGAAGACAAGCTCCATGGCTTTGTCTCCTCCTCATCCTGCAGCCCCCGAGGCAGCAGCTCTAAAACACAGGTCCCAGTCCCATGACAAGCACCTGAAGGAATTTATGTATTTATTTTGTATTAAATTACAGCACAGGCTTCTCCATGCACAGCACTCCAAGGAATGTATTAAATTACAGCACAGGCTTCTCCATGAGCAGCACAGCACTCCAAGGATGAAACTAGTGTATCCTGGAACACCAACTTCACACACAGATGGATTTATTTCTTGGAAGAATCCAGGATAAACTGAGTATGAAACTACAATTATAGCCACAGGAAGAATTGGCATCACTAGATTTTTCCCTAATAGCACTTTTAAACTGAGGTGTGTTGTTTGCAATACAGGATGCTGGAAAGGCTTCCACATGTCCCAGTCTAGCACTATTTTATACCCACTGACAATATAGTATCTATATTATGCCCATATAATATACACACCAGCACAAAGACAGGCCCAGCAACCTCACAGATAAGCAGACACAAGCATGGGTTTGAAGGGTGCCTCAGAGCAAGCTGGGAACCCTTTCATTAATGGTTAAATCAAAGATCACCTAAAAGCTAGTAAGCCATCAAAAAAATACATCCATCTGGATGGCTTGCTGCTTAATTTCTGACCTTGCCCACTGTATCCAACTACTGGCTTGCATCGGTCATTTCACAAAATCTTTACATCTGTTTGCTTTCAATTAACTATTATTTGTACACTCAGTGGTAAGTGACAGTGAGACTGTCTAGTCTGAAATAACTAGAACCAGTTGCAAACCAAAGTTTAAAAGCCCTTTATTAATTCAGAAGTGAAACACTGATATTTTAAAGTGAGATAAGTATGTTTATTAAGGTTCGTTCTACTCTAAGGTTTATACAGAGAATGGAATGCAATACAAGCTAAGAGCACACCTCAAAGATCTACCACACAACCACCCCCTACTCCCTATAAGGGAACTGTAAAAAAAAAAAAATAAAAATCAGAAAACCAGTTACTGTTCAACTAGTTGCAAGTGGCTTTGTCCAAAGAAGTTAAGCTTGATATTGCATTAGCTTTGTATGCAATAATTAAGTCTCTACAAGCTGAAGTATCACATACAGAGGCGTAAGATCTCCTGTGGACACACAAAACCATGTTTTAAAGAGCTACAGCACAAGGGTTGTTTAGAATTGCCTAAAAACAAGCCACTAATGGCATGCACAGGTCAGTAATATTAACTTTGGTAATGTCAGTCATTTTTTTGGTCAAACCTGGATTCCACTTTTAAAAGTAACATATAAAAACACACCCATCCTGTGCATAAAGCAACACACTTTTGCTACCAACTAGAGGCAGGTCTTCAAGACATGGTTGAACTATTCAAATTTAACTGCCAGGAGCTTGCTTAGTTCTAGATCACATCTTCCACTAGTCTAGAAAGCAAGACTAACAAGTCAAGAAAGTGGTCAAATATTTTTTCCTTTTTTTTTTTCTTTTTAAAATGCAGGACAAAAGCCACCTTGAAAGTTATATAGCTTTAAGTAACACTAAATTTTCCCCACTGTATTTGGAAGAAATCCAGTAACTTTTTTTTTTTCACACTTTACCTAGATCCCCAAGACATGTTCTAGTTTGTCTGTCTTTCTGAAGCTACCAATACCCTGTAAACTCAAAGTGTCTTGTTCTTCCTGAGGAAGAAGTCACAGGTGGTTTTATTTACAATGGAGTCAATCCTTAGCATTGTAACTGGACTCAAATGGTTTAAAAGTGTAATGAAAATGATAACCTTAAGTGTTACTTTCCATACAGAATCCACACTTAGTTCAGTTTTATTCATTGCAGAGTAAAGTAAAAAGACATCCAATTACACTAGTAAAAACTCAGAAGATTTAAATTTGTACTCAAAAAAAAACCCCACTACACATGCAAAGGGAACAATATCCTGCTAACACAACTTCATTTGCTGCTGCATTTGTCTAATATTAACAATTATGAACAGAGCAGTGCAACTAGTATTTGGAACAATCCTTACAGTGTTCGAGTGTCAGGCACAAAACTTCACTTCTCTTCACACCACTGGTTCTCTTTACGTACCTAAAAAGAACATTTTAGCCATTAATACAGCGCAGTGAACTTCCAAAAGCCAGCTATGAATTCCCATAAGCACTCAGGATTGCTTATTGCAGGAAGGTATAAATTTGGAAGCAGCTTTAATTTTTCATGCAGGGTTTGCAATTCGAAAGTCATCTTCCAAACTGAACTCTGCATCAATATAAACCAGGAAATGCATTTCTCATGCCTAGATTTGATCTAAATTGGGCTAGCTTAGGACCTAGGGTCTTTTTAGTCTGGAGAAGAGAAGACTGAGGGAAGGATCCGATCAATGCCTATAAATACTTAAAGGGTGTCATAAGGATGAGGCCAGTCTTTTTTCAGTGGTGCCCAGTGACAGGACAAGAGGAAATGGGCACAAATTTGAACATAAGACATTCCATCTAAACATGAGGAGGAACTTCTTCACTTTGAGGGTGGCAGAGCCCTGGCAGAGGCTGCCCAGGGAGGTGGTAGAGTCTCCTTCTCTGGAGACATTCAAACCCTCCTGGACATGTTCCTGTACAACCTGCTCTGGGTGGACCAGCTTTGGCAGGAGGTTGGACTGGATGATCTCCAGTGGTCCCTTCCAACCCCGTATCATTCTGTGACTCTGTAAATTGCTTGGTTCCTGATGTAGCAATGAAGACAAACCTGAGTGAACAATTCAGTCCCTTTGTGTTTAAACAAGGCATCTTGTTCTGATCCTTCCCTACTCTCCCATTTTGTAGTTGGTTTGCTGTTTTCAAGTTCTAAGATCGAAGAGCTCATTACTTAATGATCAGAATCCAAGCATCTCACCTTTCTAGCCACATGCAGAAATGCATCTTCAGCACTTTTACTACAGCTCCAAAACAGCCAACTAAGGCTGCCACAAACAATCCTACATGTTTTTTCACCAGACACACATTTCAGAATCCAAGCATCTCACCTTTCTAGCCATATGCAGAAATGCCACAAGACTGCCACAAACAATCCTACATGTTTTTTTCACCAGACACACATCTAGCTAAGAAATATGCTTTGTTTTGACCTTTTTGGGCAATGAGCTGCAAGCACTGTGGGTACTGAAAGGTCTTCCACCAATTGCAACCCCATTATGAGGAGCTGATGCATTCATTCACATTTATCCTTAACAAATCTGTTGTACCCCACATTAAATTATGAAGTGCCACACACTAATTCAGCACAACAAGCTGAATGAAATTTAAACCCAAAGTGCCACACACTAATTCAGCACAACAAGCCAACTAAATGAAAATTAAACCCGTGTCAAGTACCTGTGCTTCTTCCTCCTCAGTGAAGTCATTCTTAATATTGAACGTCTTGCGAATTTCTTCTGGAGTTTTCCCCTTGATCATGTTTGCAACTGTCTTGCACGTGACATCAAGCAAACCTTTGATGTCCAAGTAATTTGCAGCCTGTAGAAGAGTTTCCAAATGTAAAGCCTCCATATCGATATCCTGCAGATGTACTACCAAAGTTGTGCTTACACTGAAATTATAGAATATTATAACGGCAAACAAATCATCTGTTTTGAGAAGCTTCTAGCTAGAAGCCAGTAGCTGCCAGAACTACTTGCCCTCCTCCCACATCTTCCACCATGAAGACATTTTTCAAGAAGCATAAAGGTTTTATTTATGAAGTGCACTAACAGAGGGCACTTCAGACATCACCTTTACTCCACTTGAACTTACCAGGATGAGTTCAAAAAGCGTTCCTTGGTCTACTTTCAGAAACTCCTGATCCCACACAGGGATGTCATCTGTTCTTTTTTCTTTGTTCTCATCATCCTCAGGAGGAGGTGGATCATCCTTGTGATGGGTGCACCACTGAATCACCTAATTAGGGAGGTGATAGTGAAGTTTTATCCAAATGACTCTCCCATTAGGCCCCAACTAGATTAATATTAGAACCCTGTACAATCATGCTCCACTAACCAATATTTTCATCTTCGAATAATTGATCCTCAATCCTGAAGTACAACAGTCTTCAAGAATCTCATCTGAGAGAGGAGCTAGTTAATTACTTACAATCTTAAAAGCCAGCTGCTGGTGTTACAAAGTTACTCAACCCTGTGCTAACACACCCAAGACCATGCAAAAGGAAGTCTAAACCTCATTTTGTGCCATTTAATCTGCTTGCAGAAATATAATTCTTATTAAGCAGAATGCTACATGAGGGAAGGGCATAGAGTGGTAACAGCTACCAGTAGGACACATCCACCACAGGACAAACTTCATCTGACAAAAGTTTGCATGCTCCTAAGTTTGCATTTATTTATTTTAAAATACCACCATCTCGTCATGCAGACAATTAGAGGAGCAGGGACCTACTGCAAGTAAAATCCTGTTCTGTTTTGCCAGCCTGAGAGAGTTCACAAGTTTGAAGCTATTTATGTGTATTATTCACTAGGAAATAAGTCCTAACCCTGTATTTACCCCAAAACAGTCCAGTGCTTATTTTGGCACAACACTTTCTACTTCAGAGCAAAAAGCATCTTAGAAGACAGCAACATACCTTTTTTTTTTCCCCTGGGCTTTTCTCCCTTGACCCAACAATAATCATGGTTTATTACTGAATTTAATAACTCTGAGTGTGCAGAGTGTCTCTTCAGTGCTGTAGCTGCCATGAAGGCACAGCTACTGCCTGTCCCTCACTTGAATCTCACGAACTGCCACCTCAGTCCACAGAATCCAATTAAAATCAGTGCTTTAATACCATGAAATACCAGTGTGCACAGATGTCCAGCGCTCCTTCAATACCTTAGGAAGCCCATCTGGCCTCCAGCTGCTGTTCCAGAAGGTCAGCCCTGTAGGTCTTCTGCCCTACCCCAGTTCTCAGATACCCCAGATGCCTACACCCCAAACTGCACATGAAAAATATCTTGAATACAACAGTTTATAACATCCAATTTCCTATTTCATTATTGCCACACAACACTACCACCTTCGGAATCTTACCTTTTTTAAGATGGCTGCATTAACATTTGGAAGAGGGACTGGGTCATCGTCACCTTCATCATCCATTCCCAAATCTAAAAAGGGAAAGATGACTCAGCAATTGGCAGGCAAAAACCATTTACTCTTCTCTGAACTGGGCTGCTTCACCAGTTCTCAACTGTCTTAACAACTGCTGGATGGACTGATAGCAAAGGATTTCTAACTGGTAGAGTCAGAAGCTTTTAGAATGTTTCAATAAGGCTTTGTAGAGCCACGGCTGCATTATTCATCATAGGTTATGTCAAGTTTGGGCTAAGTAGCTAATGAGGCTGCCTCATCAAATGACAGCATCCACAAACCATCAGTTAATCAGCCACTCATTGGAGCAGGACTTGCTAGTTCAGTGTTCTGAGAAGGAAGTATGTTGAAGAATAAGACAAATACTAATATAATTTTACCCTTCTCAACAGTTCAATCCACAAGTTAAACCAAAGTGTTCCAACTGAGATCTCCCATTCATTTTATTATTTAATAAGAATTCAGATCTGTGCTAAGTAGAGACAACATGTTTTCCCCTCCCTGAGCAGTAAATACTGTAGCCAGAGCTGCCAGTTATCTGGCCTCTGAAACACTGGTGCCAATTCTTACCAGCTGAAGAAGTTTGCACACTAAGCACAAGCCCCTCAGTCAAACAAAGGCATTTATAAAGCACACTTTCTGAGACTCCTTGTTTTAAAAGCTTGTCAGCATGCTCAAAACAGGTCTGTACAAAGTTTGTCACTTTGTCCCCTTGATATGATTAAGGAATTAAAAAAAGTGAGAGTGTAATTAAAATTTGGACTTGATACACAGAACAAATACCACTTTGTCCATCTTTGATTAGATAATATGCAAGTTTTTTAGTACACAAATGCTAAGTTGGATGACACCCCAGCTATCAAATATTAACATCTTGTAATTAGTTATGCAATTGAGTAACTACACAGCCCTTCACTCATTATACGCACAGATGAGCCAATTCTACACCACCAAGAAGCTTCGTATCTAAGAACAGATGACTGTCACACCATCATCACTGATGAAATATGTGCAAAATTAAACAGCATGTACTTCTGTGTTTCAGCAAGTCAATTACTGTTATTATTTGGGGGATGTGAATTAGTACGACTTGTTTAGAAGAACTGACTTCATAGATCCAGGAACTAAAATACTGACATTAAAGGGTCCTGGACACTTCAAATGTGCACTTTGAACATGGTGGCAGATACTAGTGTAAGAAGTGAGCACCCCAAAACTGTTGGTATGGGGAAATAATTCAAGCAGTATCCCAAACTTAGTCAACTCTGTTCAATTTGTGCCGACCACCTCCAAAACAGCAGTTTCACCTGTCATCAGAACATTGATACTTTATTGGTGGTCCAACAATGCTTGACACACAACCCCAACATTCAGCTCCAGCACCCAAAACATAGTTTATTAACTGATGCTTAACGAGCTGGGCTGCAAACGCGTTTCATCTGTCCCAAGAGACTGGTTCTCACCCAGATTAGGGAGAGACTGGTTTATGGTGCTTATCTTACAACACTCAGCACGTGTAACTTCCCTTTCACCAACACCTGAGTGTCACTAAACACCAGCAGTGACACAGCTTCTGTGAGAGAAAACTGAGAAGAATCGAGCTCCCTAATGTATTCCCACTGAGTGCTGTTTCCTGCTCATGTTACTGGTCATGTTCAACAGCATCTTATTAACAGAATGAAAGCATTCAATGCTTAGATTATTTCAACCTTATTTTTGTTGTTCTTAAGTATAAGGTGTCACAACCAGACAGAAATTTATACACAAGAACAGTATTTTCACTACATCTACAGAAAGACTTTTTTTTCCTCCAAGTTAATTCATGAATACACCCAAGAACTGGAAAAAACACAGCAGTAAACAATGAGGATTTGCACTGGAGGGATTAGACACAGTTCACTCTGTATCCCAGCCATCTGGCACATTTCCCCTCCCCCGCCATGAGTTCTTTTGTTTCAAATTTATGTCAGCAGGAGATCAGAACCAAGTATTTATCCCAAATAATTTAACTGCGTCCATAAGCTCATAATATAGGTTTCACTTCAGCTCTTTCCTCATTGCATCAGTTTATGATCTCCCAGCCCGTTTAAAAGATGTTTACATTGTAAGACTGGTTTGTATAATTAAACAAACTTAAGGTTTCAATATTATTAGATGTTTTGTTTGCTTAACTTTCACAAAACTGAAGTGGGCTGCAGGCAAGGCAGTGGGGCGCTGATATTTTACTAGCCTCCCTGGAAGCGCTGGTAACATGAGGACTGAACTTTAAGCTTTTTGCAAGAACACATCCACCCCAAAACAGTTTCAGCTACACCAGCAATTGTTCCAGCTGTTCTGACACATGACAGCAAGCTGCTTCACAGGCCAGGGGAAAACCTGTTTCAGCCCAGCACCAGTTTGGCTCCTGCGCTCACAATTCCTGTTCAAGAGGCTTCCTCGACCACACAATCCAGTCACCCACGAGGCTTCTCGCTCTTACCTTCCAGCATAGTCTTTATAGTTACAGACTGTTTTGCAATTTCAACATCAACTTCAAAGATTTCTCCATCCGAACTCTGCAGTTTAATTGAAGGCATCTACAAGAGAAGAACAGTTATTTCCACACAATATTCAGTAAATGTTACAAGTTTAGCGACTCAGATGTACGCTGTTTTTGTTATTGCTTTACTATTTATACTGCTTCTTACCAAGAGCAGGTAACCCAAAGCCACTCAAAGCATGCTCAGATTATTCACTGCTCGAATCAAACCTAAATTCATTAATCCTCATGCTTAGGAAACAAGGACTGATGGAAGATTGATAGAAGCCTAACACCAAATTAAGGGAAGATAACTTTTTTCTTTAATCTGAAAGCACAGATTACACAGTACTTCTTGATCAATAAACATGCTTACACTTGTTTTTTTTTCCACAGTGCAACACCAGAGCTATCTTTCAGGAACACTTCCAAAACACTGCTTGTCTTCAAATCCAAACAATTCCTACTCACTTTGACTACTCAAATGAAGTCAGATCTCTAAAGCAGCTTTCAAATGACAGCCTCTGGGAGAGAACCACAACACTGAGGCTGGAGGAACCCCTCTAGGCAGAGTCCAGCCTTCCTCCCTCCAGACAATCAAACAGACCAGGTTACTCAGGATCAAAGGCTCTCCTCCAGAAAAGCTTTTGGTTTTCTGAAGAGATTAAAAAAAACCAATACACTACCATGAGGAAGACTTTCATCACTCAATACTACTCTTACACAGTAGGAAGTTAGATCAGCACTTTGCTCGCATTAGGAAAGACTAAGATGACTGTGCATTTTAACAAAGTTTTTCAAACAAACTGTGATAAGACCTACAATAAAAGCAGCAGCCTTCAAAGACGTCACTAGCAGAAAACCAACCAAACTTTACAAGAATGCATCTTTCCAGATATTTAACAACTCAAACCCAGAAGTAAAGCACTTGCTACAGTAACTACTGGGTCACAACTTCCACCTGCAAATACACATGAAATCTGTTTGGGTATCACTGCACTTGAACCAACTGCCTTGAAGGACATGATGAACATAACTGCCTGGACACAAGTTTTATAAGTCAGCTATCAACAAACTAGCAGGATTTGTTATAACAAGTTCCTTTAACACTCAAAATATTTTTGTTAGCAGCAGACCATTGCAACAGTTTTTCCTCAAGTTACCTGCTTAAAGATCTCTAAATCATGTATTTATAAGTACAGCCTGCAAGGTGAAGAGAAGCTCTAAAAACCTAAGACTACATGTGCTAGTTCCTTACAGTAGTACTTCAACTACCAAAACTGAATCAGCTGGATGGCTTTCAGCAAAACTTACATTATGCTTTTCTGAACACCTCCTGTGGCTCATCAGCACGGCCGAGCCTGACAGTGCTACAACAAACCCAGTCCAAGGGAGACCAGCCAAAGCACGTTAAGCTGCTCACACCAGCTTGAAGTCCTCATTGCTTTAATTTCCATTTGGCAGAGCGAGTAGCTAGTTAATGTTTACACAGTAATGTAACCCTATATGACAGCACTACTTCTAATTAAGATGGGTGTTCTGGAGGGACACAGTCATGATCGCTCCAAAGATACAAACAGATATATATACACACACACAAGAATAAAGTTCAGATTAAAAATACAGTTCCAAGTCGGTAGTTCGAATGATGCTTTGGAAAAAAAAAAAAACATTATCTAGGCATACATTTCTGATTAAATGCATCTGTTCTTGCAGTGATTGCCTGAGAACAGTCAAGAACAAACCCTGCTTCAGATGCCAGCCTTCCTGTGCTTGTGCTTCCCATTACATAATGCTGCACAACACAGCCACGGCGACAGGGATGCTGCTGCCAGAACACTTCCACTGAGACCCTTCTATCACCCAAACCCACTTGTATCAAGACCTTGTATCTTCACCTTAGGTCAGGTGAAGAGCCTGAATCAAACAGAATGAAGTTAACCTGCTGCTTTATCCCTGATAAAAAGATCAGGATTTCATCTAAATTTTGCTATTTTTAGACCACAGAGCTCAGCCTCCTGGAAGGAAAAAAAAAACAAAAAAAAGTCGTTTTTAGCAAACTGCAATACAGCTCTGGAAATAGACAGGCCTCGAATAGCAACACAACCGGGTGACTAAGCAGACCAGTCTTGAAAGCTCTATTCGACGACAGCAGAACAGGTTGGAAGCTGCTCAAAAGGCAAACCTGAATTACAACGGCAATTTGCATGTAGAAGCCTGAAAGGCAGAGCCCAGCCATCTCCCCCAGCGCTCCCAGGCAACTCCGTGCCCTCCCCGAGCTATTCCGGATGGATGCCCGCTCCTTCCTCCTCCCCGTCACCCCCTACAACGCCGCATTTATTTAATAAGACTCACACCTGAGCCGCCTTGCTTACTCCAGAGCCCCCCCTTCGCTACGAGGAGACTCTCAGGGTGCCTTGGAGCAGTGGGAGAAGACACATTTGCTTTAGCTTTATTTATTTTAAAGGCTGATTTATTTACCAGAGCCCACAAACGCCGCCTCCTCACACAAACACCCACCCCCCGCCCCCTCACCTCCCCCGGGCGTTCAGCACCGCGTTACACGGGGCTCAAACCTCGGTCTGCCCCCTCAGCGACCACCACCACCGGGGAGCCCCGACCCCCCTCGCCAGGCGGGGCCGGGCTGGGCCGCGGGGCCCACCGAGCCGAGCGGGCCCAGCCCGGCCCGGCCCTACCGTCCAGCCCGGCCCCGCCGCCGCCCTCAAGCACCTATCCCCGGCCCCGCCGTCACCAGGCGGCCTCCCCCGAGCTCGCAGGCCTCACCGGGA
>NW_015090893.1:16548853-16553531 GCF_001431845.1 Calidris pugnax | reverse complement strand
CACAAACACCCCCCCCCCGCCCCCTCACCTCCCCCGGGCGTTCAGCACCGCGTTACACGGGGCTCAAACCTCGGTCTGCCCCCTCAGCGACCACCACCACCGGGGAGCCCCGACCCCCCTCGCCAGGCGGGGCCGGGCTGGGCCGCGGGGCCCACCGAGCCGAGCGGGCCCAGCCCGGCCCGGCCCTACCGTCCAGCCCGGCCCCGCCGCCGCCCTCAAGCACCTATCCCCGGCCCCGCCGTCACCAGGCGGCCTCCCCCGAGCTCGCAGGCCTCACCGTGAGGAGGCGGCGGCGTCCGGCTCGGTGCTGACTGGACTTGGCGGCCGCGGCGCTCGGGGCCCAACTGCGGCGGTGGTTTTATATGGCGGGAAGGACCCGCCTTCTCGCTGCCTCGCAACTGCCGGGCTGCCCGCTGCGAACGCCTGATCGAAACAACCCCCGCGGTGAGCCCAAACAGGGCGGAGAGGGGCTGAAAGTCAATAAAATGGAGCCGCGCCGCCCTTCGCCGGGTGGGAAAAGGGGAATAAGGGAGGAAACGAGGTGGAGGGGCGACGAGGTGGCCGGTGGGTCTTTCAGGCGCGCCACAGGCAGCGGAATAGGCGGGGGTGGCGGGCACGGGCCAACGGCTGCGGCGACCCTGAGGGGCCGCCATGGCCTCGGGCCCGGTGCTGAGGGGGGAGCGGCAGCGGGGGAGGACCGGGCCCGGGGGAGGGCGTGAGGGAAACCAGCCGCCGTGGCGAGGGGTGCCGGTGCGGCCTGGAGTAGCTGGAGGCGGCCCGGTGACGGGAAAGAAGCGGGCCGCGGCTGTCATGGTGGGTGCTTAGAAACGGTAACTTGGGAGTGAGCTGGAGCGGTCACGGAAAGCCCTCGGAGGGTGTTTTCCTTCTAGCGGGGTTTTCACGGAGGGAAAGGCCAAGGCCCGGGGGGTGCTGGCACCCCCGTGAGGGACGGGGAGCTGGGTAAGACGCTTGTGGTAGCGTCTGGCGTGTAAACACCGGGAAGGGCCATCTTCAGCGGCTGCTCCGGCGGCAGAGAACGTTTTAACTGAAAAAAAACTACACTGAAAAACTGAGAAACTGACTACTTTCAAATTGTTACAGCAAGAGGTTGCCCTCCTGGAGCAGCAGTACAGCTCAGGGCATTTCATTGTGCTAGAAGTGGATTTAGATCTAACTGGGAATCCCTGAACATCTACCCCGGTTCCCACCAGGAATTCCAGGCAGCTTCCAGAGCACACTGAAGCATCATCTCCAGACACCAGCTGTGCAAGGAGCCACCAGGCTGGAGGAGAGGACTAGGAGCTAGGAACCCCCAAAATGTAGCTAAAACAGCGCAGCGTTAGCAAACCACCCACCTGAGCAGTGTACTCCAGCACAGGTAACACCTCCTGAAAGGTCAAGAGTATGTGCTAGGTAGTGACAGGCATTGAGTTTCCAGAAAAAGGGAGATCTGAAGGGTTTTGCTCAGCGAGGAAGGCAGACCAGGGTACGAGTCCACCAGAGGAACC
This sequence comes from Calidris pugnax, assembly GCF_001431845.1. Lineage (NCBI taxonomy): Eukaryota > Metazoa > Chordata > Aves > Charadriiformes > Scolopacidae > Calidris > Calidris pugnax. Next base: position 16,552,023 of record NW_015090893.1, on the reverse strand, counting down.
GTGAGGTGTCTGGGGTGCTGCATTGTGCTGTCACACACAGCACTCGTTCACACTACGCTGTTGATCCTGGTTTTGCATCAGCTGTCCATGGCAAAGTGGCTTTTAAGTAGTTAAAATATTTACACAGTGACAATCCATGATTATGACAATCTGCTTTACTTCAAATCTTAATTAAAAATGCTTTTAGACCCGGAGTATGTTTTCCCAGCCCCTCGATGCCGACATAGCCAGGCAGTTCCTGTTGCACTGCAGAGCACGAGTACACCGTGAGGCACAGCTTTCCCTTTCCTCAGCTGTTTGTTCACCATTCAGTGGGACCCAATTATCATAGAATTGTCTGGGTTGGAAGGGATCTTTAAAACCATCGAGTCCAACCATCAACCTCTGATAAACCCCATCACTAACCCATGTCACTCGACACTATGTCAACCCATCTTTTAAATCCCTCCAGGGATGGTGCCTCAACCCCTTCCCTGGGCAGCCCATTCCAAGGCTTAATAACCCTTTCCATGACAAAATGTTTCCTAATCTCCAATCTGAACCTCCCCTGGTGCAACTTGAGGCCGTTTCCTCTTGTCCCATCACCTGTTCCTTGGGAGCAGAGACCGACCCCCCCCCTGGCTACACCCTCCTTTCAGGGAGTTGGAGAGAGCGAGAAGGTCTCCCCTCAGCCTCCTTTTCTCCAGGCTGAACACCCCCAGCTCCCTCAGAAGTTCTCCAGACCCTTCTCCTTGTGCTCCAGACCCCTCACCAGCTCCGTTGCCCTTCTCTGGACACGTTCCAGCACCTCAATGTTGCTTTTGTGGTAAGGGGCCCAAATAATGTATATATATATCTCATATACATGTGTGTGTGAAGCATCCAAACTATGCCTAAAGTGACCTTTTGATTGTACCATCATCACATTTACCTCTTTAAACTCTCATACTCCAATGCTGAGAACCATGTTCACCGCACTAAAAAAAATAAACAACACTGCCTTTATTTTCCTTAAATGTTTTCTTTTTTCAAATTGGTATTAAAACTCCTTGGGTTAGAGGGTGAGACGATGACAGAATGCAGTCTGAGGGAAACACATCTGCAAATCCTAAATCCCCTTTCCTGATGTTGCCGAAGACCACAGTTTGTGATTTGGCCGGTGATCAGTGAGGAGAGGCTGCAAATCAGGGTGGGCAGAGGGGGATGGAGCTTGCTCTCTGCACAAGACAAATCTAATAAAAATCTAGGAACAGGCAGAAAGCTAAATTCCGTGCTTAATTACGGTCTGTGTATTAATTTAATTCAAAGCGATGCTACCGGATGAACTTTATACTCGACCAAAGGAGAAAAGTCAGTCCAGGGTGGACTTTGAATTTAGCCATCAAATGAGAAGTCTGGGAAAGTTAAAACATGAAAAACACCCCACACCCTAAGAAAAAAAAAAAAAAAAAAAAGTGGCAGATGGCTGTCACAGATATTCTATAATCACACGGCGGCCGCCTCCCACCGTGCCCTACATATCGTACAATGACCCTCCCCAGCTGGCCCAGATGCTTTCTCTTATCTGTGCTGAAAAAAGCAGCTGCTGCGGCGGCGATAGCCCAGGTCCTGGGAATAAGTCAGCATTAATCACACAAAAGACTCATCCTCCACTAAAGCTGCAAGGCAAAGAACGAGATTTTTTCAAAAAACGAGCGGCCCATTTTTGATGTGTCACGCGCATCGGTAATTATTGAAATGCAAATAATCCTAAACCCAAGCCATAAAGAGAATTGCTCTGTGTATCAGCAACAGATAAATTACAATTAAAGGCTTTTTGACCGCAGAGAACCCAGCAGAGGAAGGGGGGAAGCTGAACCCTAAAGCAAATACCTGGAAAGATTGGAGCAACCGAGATCAGCACAAGCCTGATTTAACACTTCCCAGCCCCAGAAGAGCTCTGACCTACATACTCACAGCGTCCCCAGGCAAAGGCAGCCCAGCCACGGGGAAAAGGGGATTTTTGCAAACTGAGCATTCAGGAGCAGCCTCCAGGACACAGCACTGCACCCGCTCACAGCCTGGGAGTCTCTTCCCGGCTATTTCTCTCAGGCAAAATCCCTCAAAACACCTCACACTCTCCGCTTTTACAGAATAACTGGGGGTTTGTGCTGCTGCTGGTGTTTTACAGACCATGGAGATAACGTGCTGATTATTTTTCAATATAACACCCGTGATGTGGGATTGGCAAAACCTAATGAGAACCAGGCTTAGGAGATCTCCGCTTTGCTCCTTCGACATGTTGGGAAACAGACTCATTTAGGCTGGAAAAGACCTTCAAGATCATCGTGTCCAAGCGTAAACATCACTGAACCACAGGGATGGGGGCTGGACTCCAGAGTCCCCAGGGCAGAGCTGCTCCAGCAGGGAGAGCCGGGAAGGATTTACTGGAAAGCGAGATGTGACCATCCAACCTCAACAAGAACCTTGTCTACATGTAAGGGAGGATGAGACTTGCTGCAAAAATACTCCTTTTTATTTCAGGAATACAAAAGACTTTTAAAAAAAAATGTTCCCAGCCACATCAACAAGGGAACAATCTTAGAACTGGCTGGATTGGGGTAAAAACCAGAAAACATCAGAATTATTCACGAGAGATCGTAGAAAGATGAAGCTGGTGCTGCTGCTGCTTCAAGCGATCTTGCAGCAGAGGAAGAAAATTTCTTGGGTCTCAGGACAACTCTGGAAAAAGCTAATAATTGTATTTCTCCTTCATCCAAACTTGTGTCCTTGGGAGGGGGCCGCTTGTCGTCCCAGCTGTACCCCAGCAGCGCAGGAGGCGGGTGGCAGAGCCCCCCAGCTGGATGACAGTCCCACTAATGCTGATGGCCCAACAAAACCCAGTAACCAAATCCTGTCAAACGGACACCAACTGGGTTTTTTTTTCCCTTTATCAGCTTCTATTTCTTCTTCTAACAGCACTCCTATTCCCCTTATGTAACTAGAGGGATTCGAGCGAGTTTAGACTAAAGATGGGGGGGGAAAAAAAAGGTTAAAAATAGAAACACACCTACCTCAAACGTATTTGCAGCATCTCCATCCTAACCTCATCCTCCCTCCACCTCCACACCCTTCAACAGACCGATTTTTGCACTAGTTCTGCCCCAGCATCCTCCTCCCCAGCCCGGGCGGAGCCGAGCAGGGATGCTGTG
>NW_015090893.1:16540570-16548843 GCF_001431845.1 Calidris pugnax | reverse complement strand
GGGGGGGGGGGGGGGGGAGTCACCCACCTCCGGGCTCTTGAAGCTGCCAAATTGCAGAGAGGGTGAACCCGAACCTTGGCCACGGGCGAGCGGGTCCCCGGCCCCGCGGGTCCCGGCACACGGGGGACAGGCGGGATGTGGCCACGCGGTGGCGCCGGGGCTCGCTCCGAGGGACCGGGAGGGCGCCCAGCGAGGAGCATCCCTGAGATGTGCTCCTATGGATTCCATGAACTGAGCATGGTTTGGGTTGGAAGGGACCTTAAAGATCATCCAGTGCCACCCCCTGCCCTGGGCAGGGACACCTCCCACCAGAGCAGGTGGCTCCAAGCCCCCTCCAACCTGCCCTTGAACCCCTCCAGGGATGGGGCAGCCACAGCTTCTCGGGGCAACCTGGGCCAGGCTCTCACCACCCTCACACCAAAGAATTTCTTCCTAATCTCTAATCTCAATCTCCCCTCTTTCAGTTTAAAACCATCCCCCCTCGTCCTATGGCTCCCCTCCCTGATCCAGAGTCCCTCCCCAGCTTTCCTGGAGCCCCTTTAGGTACTTGGGGTTGCCCCGACCCACAAGCAAGACCCTGCACTCGGCCTTGTTGAACCTCATGAGGTTCTCACAGTTCCACCTCTCCAGCCTGTCCATGCCCCTCTGGATGGCAAATAATAGACTTGCTTTAAATGGTCTTACAAAAGACTCTAATTACAAAATTTGGAATATCCTTGATAACCAAGCGTGAGAGTAAGCGAACCAAGTTGCCTTTAAAGGGTTGCCAACCCATCTTCAACCTCAGAGCTGTTCAAAGTCTAAAAAGCAGATTATTCTGGGCTGGTTCTGACGCCACAGATGATAAAAAGCAGTTGCTTTGAGGTTTCAAAGTCCATGGGAATAAATATAGTGTCTTTCGGAAGTCAGGCTCATTCAAAGCATTTTTAAAAGGGATTGCAGAAAAGAAAAAAAAAAAAAAAAAAAAAAGGACATTCCAGTGACATTTGGGGATGACTGAGCTAAAGCTCAAGATAAACTCATGGACAGGCCCAAGGCAGAGCCATCCCCTTTCTTTCTCAGAAGGGGAAGAGAGGAGATTCCCAGGGAGCTGCAGCCCCCCCCTTTTTCTTTATATAAAGGGGCAGAAAAGAGCACTCATGGGCCACTCCTGCAATAAAGAAGGGGTTTTGACACCAATTTTGAGGATTAGGCAGGGGGTGATGGGTGGTTTTATCCAACCGTCTAAAAAACAAAGGCTGTTGGGACCCAGGGTAAAGCCTTTCAGCCCAATCAATCGTGCAGTTTTAAAAGTACACTCCTCTTAAGTCTTCAAATGCATCATCCAGAAGGCAGTTTATATATTTAATAAAAATCGGGAAGAACCCCAACCCCTCCCAAAAAACCCCAGTGGTGTTTGGGGGAAATCTGATGAGGAAGGCGCATACAGAAGTCAGGACGACCAAATAGCAAAGGTTTAGTTTGATTTACAGAACTCTGTGCAATGACACAGACACCTGCAAAAAGGACAGTGTTATCAGAGGTCCCTGCCTGCACGTTTTCATGGGGGATACTCACCCCTGATTGCGCTGCTCCTCTTCATCCCCAGGGCCAGGGGGGGTCACCAAAACCAAACTGACACCGATTTGAAGCTACTGGAATGAAAACACACATTTACTTCTAGTTGACCACAACCAAAGAAACCTCAACAGCTTCACAGGGGTTTGATGGAGGAGCCAACAGGACAACCACCGGTCCCGTCTCCTGTACTGTAACCTGTAAGATCTTCCATTTTTAAACACAAAAACATCAGCTGGAAGGACTCAGCTCTCCCCAAAGCGGTGCTGGCCCAGCTCCAGCTTTTCCTAGCCCAGTCCTGAAAAATCCCCAGGCCAGATACTCCGCAGCCTGGCTGGTGAACCCATTCCAGCACTACAGTGCCCTCCTATTCTAAAAACTACTATGGCCAACCAGGTTTTATACATTTCCCAAATTAAGACTAATTATAGAATATTTAGGTATTATTAGCGATTAATGTTTTATACACCAGCAGCAATCAGTTAATCTTCATCCAAAAGCAGTTCTATTCATCACAGAGTAATTAAGAGATCAGGAGCTGTAGTTCAACCCATCTCAAAGCTTTTAAGCCACAGCACAGGTTTTAAAAGGCTAAAACACGCAGCACCGCTTAATTCAAAACCAAAAAGTGCTGTTTCAGCCTTTTTTATTTTTGTGGATGTGCCAGAGAACTCCAGTCCCTTGCTCAAGAGAGCAGCTCGCCTTTATTCTCATCCAGAAGCAGCACAGCCAAACAAGTTACAGCACCGAAATAACTTCTAAAAAAAACCACAGGAGGCTGACTCAGGGACTCTGCGGGGCTTTCTTAGCGTATGCACAGGGACTGCAAGATTTCTACACTCCAGGGTGATTTTTTACTTAACGTTTTGCCTGTTTCCAACCTCCTCCTGGAACTCACAGAGAACGATACTCCACGGAGCGATGGCTGTAGCACACAGAAGGCACTCTACACATTCCACGGGACTTCAAGACCCATGCACATGACTAAAAAGCCATTTCTCTTGGGTAAAACTTTGCTTTAACCTACACTAAACCCCCTAAAACATGGCTTGAGTTTCCCCGAGCGCTCAGCACACACAATGCAATTAGTTAAAGAGTGAGTGATGAACAGCGCGTGAAGGAGGTGACGAGAGCGGAGCCACACCTTCAATTAACTGAATTTGGAGCAGCATTTCATTTGAAATTCAAAATTGTGATTTGATGACATTCACCTCTTCTTACAGACCATTTTTCCAGAATGAACAAGTGCATTTAGCCTTCAGCCCCTCCTGTTCCTCAGGGCACAGCACAGAAGGAGCTGCATCCAGAGTTACCAAGGAAATGAATATGAAGGGGTAAAAGGGGGAAAAAACGTGGTTATTGAACTATGAAAAAAAGCCCCAAATAAACTTAGTACCTGGGTTAGAGTTGTGGGTTTGTAGGAAAGGAGGAAATCCTTTGCCTTAAACATTCAGGCTGAACTTCTGAATTGCCAAAGACTTTGTCCCAGGCTCTTAATGAACAATTACTTTCTGAAAATGAAATGGAGAAGAGCATGAAGAGGAAAACACCTGACAATCTATACACTTTACATCCATCCCATTTTTGTTTAAAAAGTGACGTTATTGAACATTTTCCTGCGAAGAAGTGTGATTTTGTCTTTTCTTTTGGACTTAATAATCCTTTAGTTCAGGACCACAAAGGGTGTTCACTTCAGTCTGATCCACAAATTCAGACAAACGGCCAAATGACAGGACACCAGTAAGTGTCACTTAAGTAAAATGCAATATGGAAAGCTCAAAACTCTCCCCAATCTGTCCCACAACAAGAGTCCACTGACTCTATCCAAATTCTGAGAAATAGAACAAAAAAGAGGAAGTTCTTCGAGAAGTTTGTAGTTTGTAGAAAAGTGCTGAGTTTCCTTGACAGCTGCCTTCCAACAAGGCAAACCTTGATGTCAGCCTGGGTTTAACTATCCCGCTTTTAAAAATACTGAACTACCACAATATGGGATTTCCAGGGATTTCACATTTCATGGAATTCACCGGTCTGTGTAGTGAAGGAGGAAACATCAACACTGGTCTTTGAAATGAGTGCAAACCCTAATTATGCTCACTTCTCCACAAGCAGCTTTTGCTTAGGTGAACTTTAATCCATCAGTGATAATTTAAAAACTGATTATTTATCAGTTAAATAAATCAAACAGGAGTTTTTTCTACTTGAAATTTCCTTCTCCTCTTGAGTCTTCCAAACATGTTTTTTTGCTATTTAACACTGCTGGTGGCCAGTCTCCAGAGTTAATGTTTTTCTGTTTGCAGTGTGATAATCTCAACGAATTCTTCAAACGGGCAGTCATAGAGCAATTATGGGGGAAGTGCAAGAAGTGGAGTGACTTTTCACATTTTTCCATTGATTTTACTAATAACTGCTTGTGTTTGCTTACAGAAACTGAACAAATGAAGCGACTGCTCCCCCCCAGAGCAGGAGATGAGTCACGGCAATTAAAGTACCAGGGAAAACCGAAAATAGGGCAAAGTCATTACCCTTGAAGGAATGGTGTCAATTATGGCACAAAGTTCTAGCTGCAAAAACATTTACAGAGAATGGCAAGCGAAAGGAAATGAAAGTGAAGTTCTCTCTACAGCAAAGGGTGTGTTTTTTTTTTTTAATAGTGATCAAAGTAAAAGTTCCCAAGATGCTAAAAAAAGACACTTCAGATGCACTTATTTTTAGCAAGTACTTCTTCCTATAGGAGATCAAACTGCAGGAGACTGAGCGCTCCCCAGAAACCATTTAGAATCCAACCTACAGGAGACCAAAAATCTGAATTTTGCTCAAGGGAAAAAATAAAAAGCAACCACCCAAGCCTTTTATGAAAGGGATGAAGTAACGCCTGGGGAAATGCAGCACCTTCATGGCAACTCAAGAGAATGAAGCTGCCCTCCAGAAGAAAAGCAAGGAAACCCCCAAAAAGCGTGTCCAGGACCAGGCCTCCAGGGAAGCTGGGACATACGTAAAATTTCTGTACTTTTCTTAAGAATGAAGCTGCCCTCCAGAAGAAAAGCAAGAAAGCCCCCAAAAAGCGTGTCCAGGACCAGACCTCCAGGTAAGCTGGGACATCTGTAAAATATCTGTAGTTTTCTTAAAAGCAATCAGTTTAAAAAAAATAAATAAACAAAAATCTTCTATGGTGTTGCAAAATTTACATTGTGCCCAAGGAATTTAACGTGTCTCAAACAATATAAATGTTAAAAGTCTTCTCTATTAAAACAACAGCCAGGTACATCTTTTTAAGATAAGCCAAGGAAGTTTCAAGCACAAGCCTTAAGAAGGCATAAAATTTGAATTTCTGAAACAAATTAGTAGAAAGGAAATATTGTAAGGGAAGTTAACATAAACCCCATACCACTAGTTTTTCAGAATGGAAGCTTGGGCAATACACATAGTACTAAATTTCAAGTTATTTCCTTTAATATTTAGAAAACTGGTTTTATTCTTAGTTTTCCAGAAAATGATTTGAAGTATTAGCACCTACATTTTCCGTAACTCAGATTTAGATTTACACTTGGAAAAAAGCCACGCTCAATCCATTGAGTTATCCTATATTCTTCCATTTCTGACTATTTCAGTAGAGCACCGAGAGGGAAAGAGCACAACACGTCAGTAACAAGGGAGATCTGTTCTCAGCTGGTGACATCAAGGACCAGGCACCTCCCTGGGACACAATTCAAAAGGTCAGAGTTTTCCAGCACACTCCAAATCACCTCCGTTTTAGTTATTTAAGGTGGAAATTTCTAGGTGAGTTTCTAAACCCCATCCAGCTACGCGTCAAGTTTATTAAGCCACAGTTGACCTGAGATGCAATTAGGATTTGACGTTTTTCCATACTTAGTTCACAAGTTTATTATGAAAAACACTGCAGCTCTGTCCTGCAGTAACATTGTTTTACAGAAAAAAACAGTTCTGTTCAAAGTAATTCACTATCCTTGGACAATTACAAGGGACAATATGGTAGGGCAAAGAGTGGAAGAGGGAACTGAGTGCAGACAAAAAAAAAAAAAATCAATACAATTAAATTAAACAGTATTCCCTGAAAATAAAACAAACAAACAGTTTCAGAACAAATGAGGCCTTGGTACTTATTTTAAAAATGTTCTTTAAGCTTCAATGATTGTTTGCTGCTACCCTTATCTACAGTCATGCTGAATAAAGCTATAGCTAAATGGAAAGTTAAATGTATTCACGAGGTGTTAATGTCTACATCTTATTATTTGCAGTCTCTCAGAGAAAGCAAAAGTAACTACAAATAGCGCTATGCCAGAAACTGGTTTCTTGACCAACAATGTTGCTTCAGCATGCAATGAACTGGTTCATTCTAAAGTGGTCACAGTTGTTGACGACAAGAGGCTTTGTATTTGAATATGGCACGTCTTTTGGTCCATGTGAAAACAAGTTTGAATGTTAAATATTTTCTGACACTTTGGAGTTACTGTTGCTCTTCCCATTTTCTTTAGGTCAACATACGGTTCATGGCAATACTGTACAGGTCTAAAATCTCTTTACAGGAAGTAGTCTGGGGTGCGACGAGTAACATGCGGTTCACCTCTACGCGGCGCCGGATCGAACTGCAAACTGAAAGGCAAAGGGATTAATGAAACCGCAAGAGTTCGCTTTACTTTCAGGTGTGCTTTGTACCTGAGTCAACAGTAGCAACGGTCTTAACCAAGATAAAGTCTTTTTTACCATTTAAAGTCTTCTAGAAATAGTGTTCAACTTCTTCTACTCCGTCTATTAATATATATTTACAATCCCCAAAATTTAAACTCCCCTTATGTTTACTACTATGGACTGGAGAGAAATGAATCTCAGCTTTAAGACTCATAAATTGGTCAAACATTAGTATACAGTTAGAAAGTTCAAGTCATATACATTTAGAAAGTTCAAGTCATCTGTAAGTGTCAAAGGGGGCACTTTACCCCATGCTTTTGCCTCGTTTACTGGCAATAAAGCTGCTGTTGAGGTAGTTAACAAGAAACCTCATTAAAACAAGGCAACACCCTCACACGTGAGGAATCCCAGGATTCTCCAAGTCTTGCCCTAGATAAGAGGGCATTACCTCAGAGCACTCCCACTCTCCAATCACACACCTCTAGAGTATTTCATTAAACTCGTTCTATAACAGAACTGAGGAGCCTGACTTTTATCTGACAGAGAAGAGATGTCAGCAACAACCGTTCCAGATACATGACTCTAAGACTGGAGATGGGGCTCACCCAACAATTCCACACACACCCCACCTCCCAAAAGCAGATAGGAAAAAACCCCACACCTTAACACAATAACTAATCGGTGTCTTGCTACAGAAACTACCTTAAAAAAATCACATGCAACGTAAATCTGATTTTTAAGCATACTTACAAGGAGTATTTTAGAGTATCATCAAGTTCCATAATTGCAGCCTGGTTGCCACAACGGTAGCAATAGTTTGGAGCACTGAAAATTGTTACTACATTCCGATCATGGCACCAGTTGTACCCCTGGAGAGAAAAAAAAAAGTAGTTCTAGGAGTCAGGTTCATTTCTTGTACCCCATATAACCATCTCACCACTACACTGAAGTTTTAACCCACAAAACCCTAGGTGACAATTGTAGTTATTTAATATTGAGGCTGTATCTTTATTTGTCTTCTTGAGGAAAAAAAAGGGCAATAGGCCCATATAACCATCTCACCACTACACTGAAGCTTTAATGCACAAAACTCTAGGTGACAATTGTAGCTATAAGGCTGTATCTTTGTCTTCTTGAGGAAAAAAAGGGCGATAGAGAATCTTGGCCTTTATATGTTGCTTTTTACTAGTAAGCATGAGCTAAACATATTTTTTAAAAAAATCAACATGAATTGTCCATTGCATTGATGTTAAAAATTTAAACAGCAATTCCAAAACACACATATATGTTGCTTTTTACTAGTAAGCATGAGCCAAGCATATTTTTTAAAAAAGAAATCAAGGAAGAATTGTCCTTTGCATTGATGTTAAAAATTTCAACAGCAATTCCAAAACACACGCTGTATTCTGAATCTTCAGCTGTGATCACCAAAACCAGAATCCAGACATACATTTTAAAAAATCTTTACTGCCAGGGATAACTAGAGACTAAGAACAAAACCACACTTTCAAGGTAAAATGGAAAAATACATCTTTTCTTCAAGGCACACATATTTGTGTGCATTTTCTTACCAAGGGACTCAGCATTTACGTTTAAGAGCCTTTTTACCTACACAGAAATGCAGTAACACATCTAGTATTAAATCTGTTTTATGACATTACTGCAACTTTTCAGAAAAAAAGGCCAAAAATAAAGGTTACTCCACTGTCAAACTGAGAGACTCCTTCAGTAGCACATGAATAGCGTCAAAATAGAGTTTCTGGAAGACTCTCAGCTGGGTTATCAGCTGTTTGATACACAGAGTAAGGTATTAAAGCACCAACACCACAATCAGGTGGTTGAACACCAAGGCTGTCCGATCCTGCTCACCTCCATTACCAACTGATGAGCTCTCGAAACCAACGTAAGGCCATTAGCATGGTTAAAGGTTTCTGAAATATCCTGTCCAAACGTATAACCAGCACCTCGAGGAGAAATTCCCCAGCCACCGCGATCATCTGGATCTGACCATAGCAAGTCACACATCGGACCCTGTAGAAGAAGTTTCAGAAATTGAGTAGGAAAAATAA
>NW_015090893.1:16491748-16540489 GCF_001431845.1 Calidris pugnax | reverse complement strand
TTTTAAACACAAAAACATCAGCTGGAAGGACTCAGCTCTCCCCAAAGCGGTGCTGGCCCAGCTCCAGCTTTTCCTAGCCCAGTCCTGAAAAATCCCCAGGCCAGATACTCCGCAGCCTGGCTGGTGAACCCATTCCAGCACTACAGTGCCCTCCTATTCTAAAAACTACTATGGCCAACCAGGTTTTATACGTTTCCCAAATTAAGACTAATTATAGAATATTTAGGTATTATTAGTGATTAATGTTTTATACACCAGCAGCAATCAGTTAATCTTCATCCAAAAGCAGTTCTATTCATCACAGAGTAATTAAGAGATCAGGAGCTGTAGTTCAACCCATCTCAAAGCTTTTAAGCCACAGCACAGGTTTTAAAAGGCTAAAACACGCAGCACCGCTTAATTCAAAACCAAAAAGTGCTGTTTCAGCCTTTTTTATTTTTGTGGATGTGCCAGAGAACTCCAGTCCCTTGCTCAAGAGAGCAGCTCGCCTTTATTCTCATCCAGAAGCAGCACAGCCAAACAAGTTACAGCACCGAAATAACTTCTAAAAAAAACCACAGGAGGCTGACTCAGGGACTCTGCGGGGCTTTCTTAGCGTATGCACAGGGACTGCAGGATTTCTACACTCCAGGGTGATTTTTTACTTAACGTTTTGCCTGTTTCCAACCTCCTCCTGGAACTCACAGAGAACGATACTCCACGGAGCGATGGCTGTAGCACACAGAAGGCACCCTACACATTCCACGGGACTTCAAGACCCATGCACATGACTAAAAAGCCATTTCTCTTGGGTAAAACTTTGCTTTAACCTACACTAAACCCCCTAAAACATGGCTTGAGTTTCCCCGAGCGCTCAGCACACAAATGCAATTAGTTAAAGAGTGAGTGATGAACAGCGCGTGAAGGAGGTGACGAGAGCGGAGCCACACCTTCAATTAACTGAATTTGGAGCAGCATTTCATTTGAAATTCAAAATTGTGATTTGATGACATTCACCTCTTCTTACAGACCATTTTTCCAGAATGAACAAGTGCATTTAGCCTTCAGCCCCTCCTGTTCCTCAGGGCACAGCACAGAGGGAGCTGCGTCCAGAGTTACCAAAAAAATGAAGGGGTAAAAGGGAGAAAAACAGAGAAACGTGGCTATTGAACTATGAAAAAAGGCCCCAAATAAACTTAGTACCTGGGTTAGAGTTGTGGGTTTGTAGGAAAGGAGGAAATCCTTTGCCTTCAACATTCAGGCTGAATTTCTAAATTGCCAAAGACTTTGTCCCAGGCTCTTAATGAACAATTACTTTCTGAAAATGAAATGGAGAAGAGCATGAAGAGGAAAACACCTGACAATCTATACACTTTACATCCATCCCATTTTTGTTTAAAAAGTGACGTTATTGAACATTTTCCTGCGAAGAAGTGTGATTTTGTCTTTTCTTTTGGACTTAATAATCCTTTAGTTCAGGACCACAAAGGGTGTTCACTTCAGTCTGATCCACAAATTCAGACAAACGGCCAAATGACAGGACACCAGTAAGTGTCACTTAAGTAAAATGCAATATGGAAAGCTCAAAACTCTCCCCAATCTGTCCCACAACAAGAGTCCACTGACTCTATCCAAATTCTGAGAAATAGAACAAAAAAGAGGAAGTTCTTCGAGAAGTTTGTAGTTTGTAGAAAAGTGCTGAGTTTCCTTGACAGCTGCCTTCCAACAAGGCAAACCTTGATGTCAGCCTGGGTTTAACTATCCCGCTTTTAAAAATACTGAACTACCACAATATGGGATTTCCAGGGATTTCACATTTCATGGAATTCACCGGTCTGTGTAGTGAAGGAGGAAACATCAACACTGGTCTTTGAAATGAGTGCAAACCCTAATTATGCTCACTTCTCCACAAGCAGCTTTTGCTTAGGTGAACTTTAATCCATCAGTGATAATTTAAAAACTGATTATTTATCAGTTAAATAAATCAAACAGGAGTTTTTTCTACTTGAAATTTCCTTCTCCTCTTGAGTCTTCCAAACATGTTTTTTTGCTATTTAACACTGCTGGTGGCCAGTCTCCAGAGTTAATGTTTTTCTGTTTGCAGTGTGATAATCTCAACGAATTCTTCAAACGGGCAGTCATAGAGCAATTATGGGGGAAGTGCAAGAAGTGGAGTGACTTTTCACATTTTTCCATTGATTTTACTAATAACTGCTTGTGTTTGCTTACAGAAACTGAACAAATGAAGCGACTGCTCCCCCCCAGAGCAGGAGATGAGTCACGGCAATTAAAGTACCAGGGAAAACCGAAAATAGGGCAAAGTCATTACCCTTGAAGGAATGGTGTCAATTATGGCACAAAGTTCTAGCTGCAAAAACATTTACAGAGAATGGCAAGCGAAAGGAAATGAAAGTGAAGTTCTCTCTACAGCAAAGGGTGTGTTTTTTTTTTTTAATAGTGATCAAAGTAAAAGTTCCCAAGATGCTAAAAAAAGACACTTCAGATGCACTTATTTTTAGCAAGTACTTCTTCCTATAGGAGATCAAACTGCAGGAGACTGAGCGCTCCCCAGAAACCATTTGGAATCCAACCTACAGGAGACCAAAAATCTGAATTTTGCTCAAGGGAAAAAATAAAAAGCAACCACCCAAGCCTTTTATGAAAGGGATGAAGTAACGCCTGGGGAAATGCAGCACCTTCATGGCAACTCAGAGAATGAAGCTGCCCTCCAGAAGAAAAGCAAGAAAGCCCCCAAAAAGCGTGTCCAGGACCAGACCTCCAGGTAAGCTGGGACATCTGTAAAATATCTGTAGTTTTCTTAAAAGCAATCAGTTTAAAAAAAATAAATAAACAAAAATCTTCTATGGTGTTGCAAAATTTACATTGTGCCCAAGGAATTTAACGTGTCTCAAACAATATAAATGTTAAAAGTCTTCTCTATTAAAACAACAGCCAGGTACATCTTTTTAAGATAAGCCAAGGAAGTTTCAAGCACAAGCCTTAAGAAGGCATAAAATTTGAATTTCTGAAACAAATTAGTAGAAAGGAAATATTGTAAGGGAAGTTAACATAAACCCCATACCACTAGTTTTTCAGAATGGAAGCTTGGGCAATACACATAGTACTAAATTTCAAGTTATTTCCTTTAATATTTAGAAAACTGGTTTTATTCTTAGTTTTCCAGAAAATGATTTGAAGTATTAGCACCTACATTTTCCGTAACTCAGATTTAGATTTACACTTGGAAAAAAGCCACGCTCAATCCATTGAGTTATCCTATATTCTTCCATTTCTGACTATTTCAGTAGAGCACCGAGAGGGAAAGAGCACAACACGTCAGTAACAAGGGAGATCTGTTCTCAGCTGGTGACATCAAGGACCAGGCACCTCCCTGGGACACAATTCAAAAGGTCAGAGTTTTCCAGCACACTCCAAATCACCTCCGTTTTAGTTATTTAAGGTGGAAATTTCTAGGTGAGTTTCTAAACCCCATCCAGCTACGCGTCAAGTTTATTAAGCCACAGTTGACCTGAGATGCAATTAGGATTTGACGTTTTTCCATACTTAGTTCACAAGTTTATTATGAAAAACACTGCAGCTCTGTCCTGCAGTAACATTGTTTTACAGAAAAAAACAGTTCTGTTCAAAGTAATTCACTATCCTTGGACAATTACAAGGGACAATATGGTAGGGCAAAGAGTGGAAGAGGGAACTGAGTGCAGAAAAAAAAAAAAAAAAATCAATACAATTAAATTAAACAGTATTCCCTGAAAATAAAACAAACAAACAGTTTCAGAACAAATGAGGCCTTGGTACTTATTTTAAAAATGTTCTTTAAGCTTCAATGATTGTTTGCTGCTACCCTTATCTACAGTCATGCTGAATAAAGCTATAGCTAAATGGAAAGTTAAATGTATTCACGAGGTGTTAATGTCTACATCTTATTATTTGCAGTCTCTCAGAGAAAGCAAAAGTAACTACAAATAGCGCTATGCCAGAAACTGGTTTCTTGACCAACAATGTTGCTTCAGCATGCAATGAACTGGTTCATTCTAAAGTGGTCACAGTTGTTGACGACAAGAGGCTTTGTATTTGAATATGGCACGTCTTTTGGTCCATGTGAAAACAAGTTTGAATGTTAAATATTTTCTGACACTTTGGAGTTACTGTTGCTCTTCCCATTTTCTTTAGGTCAACATACGGTTCATGGCAATACTGTACAGGTCTAAAATCTCTTTACAGGAAGTAGTCTGGGGTGCGACGAGTAACATGCGGTTCACCTCTACGCGGCGCCGGATCGAACTGCAAACTGAAAGGCAAAGGGATTAATGAAACCGCAAGAGTTCGCTTTACTTTCAGGTGTGCTTTGTACCTGAGTCAACAGTAGCAACGGTCTTAACCAAGATAAAGTCTTTTTTACCATTTAAAGTCTTCTAGAAATAGTGTTCAACTTCTTCTACTCCGTCTATTAATATATATTTACAATCCCCAAAATTTAAACTCCCCTTATGTTTACTACTATGGACTGGAGAGAAATGAATCTCAGCTTTAAGACTCATAAATTGGTCAAACATTAGTATACAGTTAGAAAGTTCAAGTCGTATACATTTAGAAAGTTAAGTCATCTGTAATTGTCAAAGGGGGCAGTTTATCCAATGCTTTTGCCTCATTAACTGGCAATAAAGCTGCTCTTGAGGTAGTTAGCAAGAAACCTCATTAAAACAAGGCAACACCCTCACACGTGAGGAATCCCACGATTCTACAAGTCTTGCCCTAGATAAGAGGGCATTACCTCAGAGCACTCCCACTCTCCAGTCACACACCTCTAGAGTATTTCATTAAACTATTCTATAAAACTATTCTATAAACTATTTCTATAAAACAGAACTGAGGAGCCTCACTTTAATCTGACAGAAAAGAGATGTCAGCAACAACCGTTCCAGACACCTGACTCTAAGACTGGAGATGGGGCTCACCCAACAATTCCACACACACTCCACCTCCCAAAAGCAGATAGGAAAAAACCCCACACCTTAACACAATAACTAATCGGTGTCTTGCTACAGAAACTACCTTAAAAAAATCACATGCAACGTAAATCTGATTTTTAAGCATACTTACAAGGAGTATTTTAGAGTATCATCAAGTTCCATAATTGCAGCCTGGTTGCCACAACGGTAGCAATAGTTTGGAGCACTGAAAATTGTTACTACATTCCGATCATGGCACCAGTTGTACCCCTGGAGAGAAAAAAAAAAAGTAGTTCTATAAGTCAGGTTCATTTCTTGTACCCCATATAACCATCTCACCACTACACTGAAGTTTTAACCCACAAAACCCTAGGTGACAATTGTAGTTATTTAATATTGAGGCTGTATCTTTATTTGTCTTCTTGAGGAAAAAAAAGGGCAATAGGGAATCTTGGCCTTTATATGTTGCTTTTTACTAGTAAGCATGAGCCAAGCATATTTTTTAAAAAAGAAATCAAGGAAGAATTGTCCTTTGCATTGATGTTAAAAATTTCAACAGCAATTCCAAAACACACGCTGTATTCTGAATCTTCAGCTGTGATCACCAAAACCAAAATCCAGACATACATTCAAAAAAATCTTTACTGCCGGGGATAACTAGAGACTAAGAACAAAACCACACATCTAAGGTAAAACGGAAAAATACATCTTTTCTTCAAGGCACACATATTTGTGTGCATTTTCTTACCAAGGGACTCAGCATTTACGTTTAAGAGCCTTTTTACCTACACAGAAATGCAGTAACACATCTAGTATTAAATCTGTTTTATGACATTACTGCAACTTTTCAGGAAAAAAAGCCAAAAATAAAGGTTACTCCACTGTCAAATTGAGAGACTCCTTCAGAAGAACATGAATAGCGTCAAAATAGAGTTTCTGGAAGACTCTCAGCTGGGTTATCAGCTGTTTGATACACAGAGTAAGGTACTAATGCACCAACACCACAATCAGGTGGTTGAACACCAAGGCTGTCCGATCCTGCTCACCTCCATTACCAACTGATGAGCTCTCGAAACCAACGTAAGGCCATTAGCATGGTTAAAGGTTTCTGAAATATCCTGTCCAAACGTATAACCAGCACCTCGAGGAGAAATTCCCCAGCCACCGCGATCATCTGGATCTGACCATAGCAAGTCACACATCGGACCCTGTAAGAGACGTAGAAGAAGTTTCAGAAATTGAGTAGGAAAAATAAAACAGCCCCACAAAACCACTACACACACACCCTCCACCCCTACACAACTTGTTGCAACACCTCTTTAACACTTTAAAAAAATGCCTATCATGTACAACAGCCAGCACAGATAGCACTTGAAATACTATCAACAAGTTAATCTGAATGAAGATTTTTCATAGAAGTAGGTCTCGCCTCCAAGATCACTAATTGGGACCTGTTGAGATTCTAACCACACTAAAGCATGTTTCTTTCTTTAGGCAAGAACATGCCTCTTACTTTTCCTTCAAAAACTCGACCATAGCAAGTCACACATCGGACCCTGTAAGAGACGTAGAAGAAGTTTCAGAAATTGAGTAGGAAAAATAAAACAGCCCCACAAAACCACTACACACACACCCTCCACCCCTACACAACTTGTTGCAACACCTCTTTAACACTTTAAAAAAATGCCTATCATGTACAACAGCCAGCACAGATAGCACTTGAAATACTATCAACAAGTTAATCTGAATGAAGATTTTTCATAGAAGTAGGTCTCGCCTCCAAGATCACTAATTGGGACCTGTTGAGATTCTAACCACACTAAAGCATGTTTCTTTCTTTAGGCAAGAACATGCCTCTTACTTTTCCTTCAAAAACTCAATAGGAAGATGGGTACTTTCATACTGCTAAGCTCTTTAGAATTTCACTTCTGGCCTGTGCATTCAAACACCAAATATATGCTGAATCAGGAATCTCACAAGTTTAGAAAATTATTTTTCAAGTACCTCATGGGGAACCTCCTGCAAGCGATCAAGTGCTCTGATGTGATCCAGTGTATCTATCGATGGGGAGAGGCCACCGTGTAGACAGAAAATCTGGAAAAGTCAGAGACATGAAGGTTATCTCGTTTATTTACATTAATTATATCAGTGCAATTGTAATTGTTTAGTATAAATGATTAGAAAAAAATCTGCAAGAGATTCCTTTAAAGCTGAGAGCTGATAGAATTCAGCGTTAAGAGCTCCCTTTACAACCAGTAACATTTAAATTGGTCACATTTCAACATACCTGGCCATCCACCAAGGCAGTTAGAGGCAGGTAATCAAAAAGGTCTGTAAAGTATTTCCAAACATTTGCATTTCCGTATTTTCTTAAACATTCATCGTAGAAACCATATACTTGTGTGATTTGCCTGCTTTCATGGTTCCCTCGAAGAATTGTGATACGTTCACGGTAACGGACCTGAACATAACAAATTATTTTAGAGGCATCAAAATACATGTGTTCCCAAAGAAAAGAATTTGCACCCTTCACCCCCCATCACATGTCAATAAAGCAATAAAATCCAAACCCTTTTTAAGATGAAGATTCAATGATAACCTTTGAGAAAAGGAAGCGTAACTCATTCAAATCTTCAGCTGGCAGATACTTTTGAGATGAATTACAAATTTTATTTATTGTTACTAACAGAATTCACTACATCTGTGCATTAAACTGATCTCTCCAAGCAAATTCTTAAAGATTGCTACTTTGGCAAGTAAAAAATAAGCACAGAACTCATTTTAGAAAATGCTTGCACCTAAAGATTAATTTCATTTTTTAGAAGTATCTTAGAAAACTAAGACAGTCAACATTTCAGGTTCTGTACCAATAATCCCAATGCAATGCAAATCGTAATAGGTATTAAAAGTGTAGTCAGGACAGTAATTATACATGTTTTACACAGAATTGTACAGCCAAGAAGAAAAGTTACCTTAAGAGCTACAAGCAATGTGACTGTTTCCACTGAATAATAGCCTCTGTCAACATAGTCCCCCATAAACAAATAGTTTGTGTCTGGTGATTTGCCTCCAATTCTGAAAAGTTCCATGAGGTCGTGAAATTGTCCGTGGACATCTCCACAGACTGTGACTGGACATCGCACTTCTTGTACATTAGATTCTTTTGTCAAAATTTCTTTAGCCTATAAAAGAAAAACAAAGAACACATAAATTCTAAGTTTGTCTACAATTTTTATTCAAAGTATGCTCTACCACCTCCAGCTCTCTACCACCCACTCTCTTTATGAGTTCATGTCTCTTCCTTGTTGGAATCACTTGAGGTAAAAGTTATCTTTACTTAAAATAAGATTTTGCTTTATTCAACCCTGTATTACTAACAGAAATTTGGTTTGGTGGCCTTTTTCCCTCCTTGAGAACAACATTTCAGAAATAATTTCCAGCATAAGAAAAACTTCAGACTTTCTACAAAAATGGTTCCATGAAGCATAAAACAACAATCATCACTGCTAGAACTGAAGCGTTTCGTTAAGTGTTTGGAAAAATTAAATCTAAAAATCAGTAAAAGCTCCTGGGGAGTTCCATACTTCCAACATCTCACTTCAGAAGACTAGGTGCCTCCCATCTACACCTACAGCTTTGAATGCAAAGGCAGAGAGTCCTACATGAAGCAGAAGCAAGAACACAACTAATACCCAGTGGTACCAGCAATTGCAGAGCAGTGATTACCCACACACGCTTTCTGAACAAGTGCTAACACTGGATTGTGTATTTATAAACCAAAGTAGGGAAACATCTTTGCCATCACCATTTTTCTTCACAAAGTTGCATAGATAAAAATCACAAAGGCAATTTGCATGAAGAAGCACAAGCTAAATATAGCATCCACCAGAAAGGTAATTTTGAAATAACACAATAATTCCTTAATCACACCATCACACTGCCAGTTGTTACAGTTTGTTCTCAGAACAGTCACTAAACACACGCCACAATAATTTTCTAAATCAAGAGGGTATTAGAAATATAAATAGTAACACGTTTACACGTTACCGTCTCCAAAGATTTCCATGCCTTTCAACGGCCAATGTTCCTATTCAAAATGGATCTCTTTTTCACCTCGCTACCAGAATAACAAAGTATATATTAAAAAATTGTATTGTAACCCAAGATTTGCAGAAATATCACCAAATCCCACCTATGCACAGGCCACACTGTATCAAAAATATTCTGTATATCAGTATAAGAGAGATGGAAGAGCAACCCTACACTCATTTTAGGCTCATTTTTCTTGACTTTTTCAAACCTAACCCCATAGGTTTGAAAATATATGCATTTTTGGGTGCAGCATACTATTTTTGGGGGGCGTTTCTGCTAAGCAAAGAAATATTTTGAGACACTAGAAAAAAATCACCATAATCTGAAGAGCATTAGATTTTAAAAGGTTAGGAAAGAAACATTTGAAGTTAAAATCTAAATAGAATATTAAATACTGGTTATTGACATGAGCCAAGCTACTAAGAAACAGGCTGCTGGGTCCAAGTTTCCACCCATTCTCGAAGCCATGAGCAGGACAGAGACTGACACCCCCAAAAACAGTCTCACTGTTCCTGTACATTGCCCAGGCTCACCGTGACCACGCTCACCCCTTCAAACCAGGGAAGTTCCAGCAACACACAGTTTAATGATGGAGATTCAAGAAATTCAAGATTTTATTCAACACTGGAAAGAAATGCAAAGACGGAATCACTATTGAGCACCCTGCGCAACCCAGAGTTTAGATATTGCAGAGTTAATCTCTCTGCAGCCAGATTTACACGAAAAGTCAACCTCATGTGACAGTTTCCACTCATGCCGTGCCTAGTACTAAAGATAGGTCATTGCTGGCTTGTGGTAGATGCTAAAAGTGTAGATTTATTTTAAGATAGCCTGACTTAAGTTCATTTTAATGCAGTGACACTCACCGGATGTTTTGAAGGTATTTTAACAGTCTTAGCCTCTTCTAATACGCTATTACATTCAGAAGCATTAGCCATCTTAATTCTTCTTTTGACAGAGAACGTTACAGATACTTATAGCGATTCGGAATTAAAAAACCTACTCTAATTAGAATGCTTTCTACCCCCGTATTTTCTTCACACACTGGCAGCACTGCACAAAGAAGGCAGCATCCATTTTTCATCAAAGGTATGCAACGTTTATGCTGACCGAGATTAAAATGGCACAGTTCTCAGCAACTGAGGAGATGTTGCTTCCTCAGTTTTTGAAATATTAAATCACTCAGATATACATATGACCAAACACGTAGATAAAGTCAGACAGCTACTCTGATGGAAAAAGACTGTTCCAGGTCAACTTGCAAAACAGCAATCTCTATTTAAATCCCGTGGTGGAGGAATGCTGGTGCAGGGATTTTGGCATTTTCTCATTCTGAGACAAGTTTCATGAAATACTGTCTTATGAACTGCTTAATCCATCTGCAGTCTTATCGTGTCCCACAGCATTAACAGTGGCATATACCAAAGTGCTTAAGCTGTAAACTTGCCCCTACAGAAGGAGCTTCAGCAGAGCTGGAAGTGGAAAATATTAACACCCTGAAAACAGCCACCAACAAGTGGTCCATCAACCGCACCCTGAATTTCCACAGTAAATTAATTCCTATAAAAGTGTAGGGCAAAAATTGTTTTAATATACCATAACATAAACCCACAAATTGGTAAGACAACAGTACATGTCATATTGCAATTTCACAAAGACAAGCTGCCACTAATACTACTGAAGTATCTGTGACCCTGGCTTTGTCGTGGAGCACACGCTGCCATGAACAACCTCATCTGGTTCCACTCCCTCTTTATTGATCCATTCCCCGAGACCCACAAGGATGCTCCTTGTTCTGCCACATCCCTCACTGCCATGAACAACCTCATCTGGTTCCACTCCCTCTTTATTGATCCCTTCCCCAAGACCCACGACGATGCTCCTTGTTCTGCCACATCCCCCAACTCCCTCCTGGTCCATCCCTGTCCATCCTCCCGTCAAACTGGGCTTCCCAGCAGCAGCTCTCACACAGCTCCTCACGGAGGGGAAGCTGTAGAGATTTCAGCTGCCTTCAGAACCAGAAAACACTCCCTGCTCAAACCCCCTGAGGAGGGAGAACACAGGAAGAGCCACACACCTGATTCCTTGTACTTCAAAACCCCAGTGACCTATTGCCAAAAAGGAGAATAGTGCAATACCTTTGCAGTATTTTGACATCAACATTTTGAAACAGCCAGGTTTCACTGCCTATCGCTAAAACAAACACTTACACAACTCTGGAACAGACTTTTCTTGAACACTTATTAGTGTTTTATTTCTTAGGCTTTTTTTTCAGTTCTTAATTCTTAAGACAGCCCTAAACTTCTGTACCACTTCAATCCTCCTAAGCACCCCACACCACACGTTTAACTTGTGATGGCATTCTACAATTTAAAAAAAGACAAATAAATATAAGAAAAACAGTGTCAACAGCCTACTACATTTACAATTACAGGCCCTACCTTCAAATCAGTTTAACTATTTTTTCCACCACTACACTCTCAAATCACATTTTGAAATCACACTTACTTGATTTCAAAATCAAGTACAAATGAATACAGATGAAGATGGAAAAGAAGCCATTACTTGAAATGGATAAATGGCAATTTTACAGCAAAGCACCAATAGTCTAATGAAAAAAAAAATATGTAGCTGTAAGACACAGCTTCACAAGAAGTAGTAAAAAGCTGTCATAAACAACGATTGCTGAGATGGGAAGTCACGTATTTTACTTAGAGCAATCTCAAAGTTCAAACACTAAGCACATATCAAATACACTTCAGCTTAGTCACAGTGACTGGAATTCCTTCCTACTTGATATTTGAAATATTGGCTTATTCAGCCATTTCACTAGAAGGAGGCGACTTGTACAATCCCAGAACACCCAGAAGACAACAAGAATAAAACCAATATTGGTTTAAACACACAAGAAAATGACACATTTTCACTTTATCGTAAAGCAAGTAGCACTGCATGGAAATATAGCTTAGTATTTAAGAATTAAAGCCTTCCTGGACTGCCACACATCTAAATGGCCAGATGAACAGTAAAGCACTGTTTTCTTGCCTTTGTTTACAAAGCACATCATCTATGCAAAACACTGTTCTTAAAATACAAAGATTAGTTTGACTGTTTTAAGACAATGCAAGATCCAAGTGTAAACTCTGCGTTTTATAATGAACAATCAGGGATAAGAATTTAAAAAACACTGTATGACCATTAAAGCTACTACCATTTGATTTTCAGATCTTCACAATTTTATTTAATGACATCCAGGGGCTGCATATATGCAGAGGTATCTATTTCCCCTCTTCCCTGTATATATTTTTATCCTAAATGCCACAGATTAAGGCTCAGAGTCAAGTGCCTTAAAGGCTATAATCCACCCACTCTCTCTCCACTCTACGCTGCAGACAAGTGAGTTTCCCTCATGAGCAGAGCACAACATCAACCTTGCCTCATAAAAATCATTTAAAGTGGTCCATTTCTAGAAAGAAAAAAATCCTCTGAATTCATCTGTACTCAAACTCCTTTTTCTTTCCAGAACATACCAGTTATTTCTCAATTATACCTACGCCTTCTTAGATCCCTACATTCTAGCAGGAGCTCTGACAGCTCAAACTAAGTATCTACCCTGAAAAACTCTGATGCACATCCGAAAAAAATTGCAGTAAACATTACTGTGCCTTTGTAGAATTGTAGAGCAATGCCTGAAATTGCTGCGTAGCAGCCATCCAGCGTTATAAAGCACTTATCAAAAGATTAGTACTAACTCAGTAAAGGAAATACAACCATTATTTTAATTAGACAACACAGCTCCAAAATCATGGTTGCAGATGGCAATGTGTCATTCTTGGCAGACCAGAATTCACACCTGCAGCCCACCACGCTGTCTAGTAACGTGTGTGCTCAGAAGCATCCACTGTAACCAAGAGGAAAAAAAAAAAAGTATTAGGTATTTGTAGTTACCATAAAGATATTTTGATGAGATCGAAGACTTCAACCACACCCATAATTTCCTGTCGTCAAGATGCACAGGATGTGACTAAAGGCACAATGATCAGCTAATTGGGATGAATACTGGTTTTAGCTGGCCAAACGTCCATGGCCTGGAAGAGATTCCAGTTGCAAGCAAAGTCATCCATTATAGTCAGCAAGTCTTCTGCGCAGTCAATGCATTTGTCTCCTCCAATTTAAGGTCTTCCCCCCACTCCTTACTTGCAGAGAAAAGACAACATTTTCAGACAAAAGATGGGCTCACCATATTTAGAGGAAAAAGGGTATTTTCATTCACTGTCTGACATTTTAAACAAAACTAGAGAAAACAGGCCTCCAATATCACCCTTCCATGAGGAAGATAGGACAGCAGTCACATTACATAGGACACAAATGGGAAGCCGATTCATGCTGATCTTCAGAACCCACTAAGGAGTGCCATGTGAATGTATAAGCAGGAATAAAATTAAAATACAAAGCTCCCCAGTGACATTTATCTATTTAGTATTCTAAAGTCAGTAAAAACAGGATTTCCATCCAAACAGAGACAGCCACAGCAGCAAAATACTCTTTTCCTAGGACTGAAACAGAAAATAACCAATCTGCTTCCTCTTTGGTTTATAACTAGTGCCTATAACTCTGTTTCTAACCTCTTTCACTACCAGCAATCCTGAAGGTTTAGAACTCAGCAGAGCAAAACAAGCCACACCTGGTCAAAGTGTCACAGCTCCAGCAACACATTTGTAGCCCTTAATTTTCTTGGGACAGGTCAAATAGAACAAACAAATGAACTCAGAAGTTTTATTTTCATTCAGAGCACACAAAATGAAAGTATGGTCGCTGATGTATCAATGACTATTTGTCAGTGAACAAAAAAGCATACAATCCAATCAGCTTTGCATTTCTCACAACACAGCAAAGTGCCCTTCTTCAGCGCTCCACCAACTCAGCAACATCTGCTCCCTTCCTCCTTCAGCAATTCCTGCTTGGTTAGAAGAGAGCCCAGTTGAACACAAGATGTTGGCCAAGCAGAAGATCAATCCTAACACCAGTACTGCGTATAAGATCTAATGAGACAACCACCTTCTTTTTTCTCCTGTAAATTCCAGAAGCTCCACAAGCACGCACGCAGGCAGTAAATTTCTGGGAAATAACCCTCTATCCCCTCATATTACATAGCAATGACTGACACCACTTGCAGCCTTGATAGTCTCCTCAACTTTGATTTGAATAAATCATTAGCAGTCTCACATACTCAGAGTAAGTGAAAGGAGCGTTATTTCCCTCAGAGGCAGATTTGGGAGAAGGAAAGAGGAAGTATCAGCAGTTGACAGGAGCACACAGAAAATAAGGATAGGAAGGGGCTCCTCTGGAAGAAATCAATGTCATTATTTTGCTTCATACAAAGATCCTAGTGACTCTACCTTTGCATTAAAGGAGAATCAAAGTCTAGAAAAATCTTTTTTAAAAAATATAGGAGGACAAATAGCTCAGGAAATCCAGATGCCTTCCTCTCTACATAGGAGTTCCAAAAAACAGCATGAGCACGAAGCTGACCACTTACACAGAGATGACCTTCAGTCCCACATTCATTTTGTATCATTCAAATTGCTAAACCAAACCAAATAGGCTAAAGCTATTCCCAAACTAATTGTGCCAGATCCATGGAGCTGGACTCAGGAGATAAAACTCAAAAGGTTTTCAACTCTTTTGCTCAAACAACTGCAACCACAGGTAGGCACAGTGAGATCCAGTCCGAAGACTGAGTGGAAGCTGGGGTAGGCATGTGTCAAACTCAAGAAATGTACTTCAAAACCAACTAGGAAGCATGTAACGCCTATACTGGAAGGCATTTTTAATATACCCAGCACAAATATTGGAGACCTGACTACTGAGCAGTTGAGCTCCAGTATTCTTTAGCCAGGAATAAACTGTTTTTCCAGCTTCACGTACTGCCTAAAGAAAAGCAACAGAGAGCAACAACTGTGTTACTGAATATAGGTGTAGTGTTGTTTAAGGGTGCCTAAGCGAGGATGGAAATTCAATCACTGCTCCTTTGATTCCCTTTGGTACGAGGCCTTCTTACCTCCTGCCAGCCACAGCCAGGCAGGGCAGGTTATTACACTCTTGAAGGCAACCCTTAATGACTAACCCAAAATGGCCAGGGAGCAATGACAGAGCAGCACCGTCATCAGATCCGAGGAGGCATCAGCCTCACCACAGGTGGATTTAGAAGACATCAATCCACGGCCTCATCCACAATCTGTGCCTTCAAATGGCAGAACTCGAGTAGGAACTTGCTCTGACTTACAAGTGCTTACTTCTGTTATCTTAAGCTATGCCCAAAATAACACCTAAAACAACACAAAGATATCTTTCACTCCCATTTGATCACAACTAATATTGCAATTAGAAAAAAAAAAAAAACATGCGAGCACAACTCAATCTTACAGAATATCCTAGAATTGAGAAAAATTAGCTGCTGAAGCTACAAGAATTGGCACATACAAGGCAATTCTCATATGTACATCAAAGTGTTTTAAGTATAATCAGGACTAGGTGAGAAGGCTGGCAAGTTTGACACTTCAAATGCCTTTTGTGTAAAGAGACAATTTCCATTTTATATTACCAACCATTAAAAAAAAAAAAACACACCACACAGAACACTGGGAGTGAAAGGATCTTTTTTTGTAGAAGTGTTCCAGAATAATCTAAAACACAGTTATTAAAATGTCACAAAAAGCTTTTCACAATACACCTGTAACTCTTCAGAGATGGAAGGTATAACTATACGCATCCATCAGCGGCTTGATCCCCTGGTATGTACAACAAAGCAGCAGCAAAGGAGTCCTAAAGCAGCTTCTGGTCTCCCACAGCCCCTGAAACCACTAAAGAGGGTCCTCCCATCACTGGCAGAAGGTTAAAGGTTTCCTTGATCATGAATCCAGAAGGCAATGCAGCAGCAAGAAGGAACTGAAGTGCTGTGTCTTCCAGACATTCTCTTTCTGCCAGGGGAAGGGGCGGAGGGACACAGGACTAGTCCAACACACAGAAACTCTCACTAGGCTGGGAATTCTGCTGGGGCGGGTTTTTCAGTTGATTTCCAGCAAGTTCAGATAGCAACATTCATTTTTACAATCATCTTAGTTTGAAGAATAGCTATATGTGATGGTTACCTGTGAAGATACAGAAATTCGAAAGCTACCTAATGCCAAAGGCCTTGCAAATTCAGCTGGGGATAGTTTAAAACATTCAATTCTGGGCAGAAATAATCAGCCAAGAAAGGTAATTCCCCAACAGCAGAGAAGGCAGAAGGGACCTGCCTCTGCCTGAAAAAGAAGCAAGGCTGATATCTCAGGCCAGCAATAGCTTAAACACAAGAGTAAAAACAGCAGATTCACAAAATTTGCCTACACATTAGAGGAACTGAACCTTGATTGCAGGGGAGGGGACTGACCCCAAAGAAATACTCATCAGTAACACACTGCCCTCCCAAAACTAAGGCACTTAAGGAGTCCATGCAGCTCACACAGCTGCAGTGGGTACACACATTTGGGTAGCTCTCATCTGCCATCAGTCTCTCATAATCTAACTTGGAAGATCTGGTGTTAAACAGAGGTGGAAGTTCTGCAATGGGAAAAAAAAATTAGAAACATACACCATTGACGAGGTACATACCAGAGAATAGTATGGCCCAGAAACATATTTATACTATGAAAATCAGCACTGGTGACAAATCAAAACTGAGATTGTTGTTACTGATCAAAAGCTGCAGGAGACAAGGCTCAAAGTAAGGTTTCTTGAATGCCTTTACCAGTGCCAGCCCTTCACTTAGTTTAAAAATTTTGGAGAGCAGCACTGTCTATTCAGATGAATTTTACCAGTAATTCAAGTACATGGGAAGAGAATGTTGAACACTCTGCGCAGCACATGACCAAATTGTCTTCTAAACACTGGATGCCATGTTCAAACTCACTTAATTACAGATTAGTATTACCAGGGGAGAGATTCTGACACCTCTCCCTCCACCTGCACTAGAGACCTCCTGAAATAAAAAAATGGAGACTCCATCCAAAAATTCAACTCGTTCCGCCGTGAATTTTTAGACTGTCACACAACAGCGAGGAGACAAGACCACTTCCCTCCACCCTTACAAATTACGGAACAGTGCTCCAAAACAGCATCCTTCCATACAAAATGGCCAGTGGAAAAACCCTCACCTGGCAATAAAGGGCTTCCTTTCTCCTCTGTTCACAGACAACAGTCAATAAAGAATTCAGTGTTAACAGGACACTGCTGATACATAACAGTTACTACAGAGGGTACGTTTTGACCGCTTCTTCAAAACTTACGTTTATCCTTCAGCAAAGCACACACAGTCGGTCACACACTGATGTAACATAAAATAAATAGCACATATTAAGTCTAGAATAACTTAACTGCCACTCAGAGATTCATATTTTTTTCATATCACCAGTGAAAGTATTATGTATTATTCATGGTTACAAATTATTCCTAGACTGAGAAGACATTTCTGCCCAGTTACCACCACTACCATCACCCAGGTAACCAGGCACAACGTAAGATGCACTAAGAAAGTAACTGGGATGCACAAATGGCCACACTTAATTATCATGTTTGTAAATAGCATGTTGTGTTCTTTAGATATCAATACTGAAATACAAGAGAGCCCTTAGGCTTATTCTTATTAGACAGGCACCAGTCTGCACACATGAAGTCCCAGCAGATCAAGAAATACCAGTCAGGAAGATCATCCAATCAAATGGTGTTATGAGGGAAAAGCCCTCACAAAGATTTGTTATTTATTTATTTGTTTATTTTAACTAGCCCTAGCTACAATTCAATATGGTTGAAGAGTGACAGTTTATTCCTAGTAGGGTCTTTATCTGTCCTTTATCTGTCCACTAGCTATATTTGACACTGTCCTTAACACATTAAGCTATTTATGGAAAAATATAACCTTTGGGTGCGATTACATCCATGAAACTACTTAAGACAATCAAAACACAGAGCACAACTCAGCAAAGTTTCTGAGAGTCAAGTGCTGGAAGCATGAAAACGTGTTAAAGCCAATGCTGTCCCTCAGCAGGAGGGCACAGAATTCTAGTAACATCCCGCTTTGAAAAATGACTTGATGGAAAACTCGGATTTTGGGAGCCGGCTTCTAATTCCTTGCATCAGCAACCACGTAGAAACTGAACTCCTCTTAGCAGGAAGCCGCAGTAAATCCACCTGTAGTTATCAGCAACAAATCACCTCTCCTTAACATAACCACCCGTGTGGCTGGACTCTGCAAAGTGCTGACCACAACCCAGTCAGAGATAGGGAATTTGAGCCCAAGCACGGGATCACGCTACCCGGAGAAATCCTACCTTTGGTCTGGAGCTAGGTCATTCCCACCCAGCTGGAGACAACAGGGGGTTACTAAGAAATGGTATTTTTCAGGTAGACTTCTCTCATGCATACCTGTGGTGTCTCTTCTCAAAACACAACAGTTGGACACACAACTTTCCTTTTATCTACCATTGTTTGTGAAGAGAATGACACATTTATCTAGAAATATATCTCATTACCATTTTTCCCAGAGAAAAAATGAAAATGGCATCTTGCTCAACAAGGATGACTGGGACTACAGTATCTTCTGTAAGGAATTTCTAATGGCATGCTGACTCCTCACCTATCAAAAACTCCCAGTAAATTGAAAGCTTTTTGTATATTCTTCATGCTCCTGCAAGTTACCATACAACCTCACAAACACAACTGCTCACACGACATTCAGGACCCTGTACCATCAAATCTATAAATATGGCACGTGGAACAGTCACCTCTCCAACCAAGCGATACAAGGAAGAAGCTGGACTGTTGTCATTAAAGAGGGACATGAAAAATAGCCAGGTGGTGACACTACCACTTGCTTGCAACACAGTTTAAAATACACAAACTGTACGAAATGGTAACAATTTTAAGTTGCTAGAATACTAGTCAGCTCAATTTGGACTCCAGGGAGAACCCGTCTAGCCAAAACCACTGCAAGTTCTTTAATAAGTTCACAGTCCTCTGGAAACAATTCGCTTCCAAAACGACATGCTGGAGTATTTGAAGGCACGATGCCAAATTTAAAATGTTCTAATTACTTCTTGTGGCAGGTACACAGGCTTCTTTAGAACCCAGTACATCAATAACTTCCCATATTTCTTTATTTCCAGATCCCAAACAGTCCACAAATATTACTTCCTTCAGTCTAGAAATGCAAGAATACATAAAGCCTTCAGTAATGAAAAAAAACTGCTCAGCTATTAAGTTACATCCAGAATTAGAATCCAATTGGAAAATATAGCTGGATGCTATTATAACAAATTTTTCCTCGAATTTCAAAAGGCAACCTATCCGGGGCTGATTTTAAGACCTTTATAAACCATAAATGCCTCACTCAGCACAGCAGTCTAGCATCCAGGTCTCAACGTCTTCAATCCCCCCACCATAAAAATAAATAGCTATATGAGAATCTCAACTGTTTATTCTGAGCATTTGGGAATCTCAACTGGTTTATTCTGAGAATTTCATGAAACCCTGAATCTTACTCAGAGAAACCCGAAGCCCCCAAGCTCATCTACACTTCAACTAATGATAAACGCGTCTGTGCTTATTTATATCAAGAAAAAAATCAAAGCTGTTACGTCCAAGCTCTTCACCCCGTGTAATTTACGACTGATCGCCACAAGCTTTTATTTTCCTTGTAACACCTCACGCTTCGGGGGCTGCTTTCAAAGGCTGACCCTATCGTGACAGTGTGTCGCCTCCATTCACTCGCGACCCTCCCTCCGCACACCACCGGCCCGGGCAGACGGACACGGCTCCCCCGGGCCCAACCGAGGACGCCCGGGGCCCCAGGACGGCAAAGAGAAGCCCCCCCTCTTCCCCCGGGGATGGCGGTGGCGCTCGGGGGTCTCTCCCGAGAATCCCGGCCGCGGCGCCATTTTAGGAGGCGATGAAAAGGCGGGAGGCGGAGCCAGGCTCCCGGCACAGCGGCCGGCGGGGCCGCAGCTCGCCCGGCTCCCCGGTTCTCTTACCCCCCACCGGCGGCTCGGGCTCCAGTCAGCCCCCACCGGAGCCTCCCCGAGAGGCCCCACACCGGCGGAGAGGCGCCTCCCTCCCCCCACACCCGGCAGCTCCTTCCCGCCGAGCGGCCGCCCCGGCCCCGCGGGCTCCCCTCAGCGGGCGCCGCCTCCCTGAGGCGACCCCAACCTCCTGCTACCGCCGCCGCCGCCCGTCCTCACCTTCTCGCAGAGGCTCTTCACCTGCCCCTCAGAGAGCTGCTTGCATTCGTTGAGCTGCTCCACCCACTGGTCGAGCTCCTTGGTGAAGACCTTCTCCTCCATCCCGCTCTCCCCCTCCTCACCGGCTCCTGCTGCTTCTGCCGCCGCACGCAACACCGGAGGCTCGCTCCCTCCCTACGATCAGCTCTCCCAAACGACGGCCGGCAGCAGCGGGTGAGGACGGCGAAGGGCGTCCCGGGGGCGCTGGGAGTGTGGCGGCCGGCGCGGCGCTCTCCGCTCCCCGCGGCTGCAGCTCTGCCGCCCGCTGCCTCGCACCAGACCGTGTAATGGCCGCCGCTCCTGACGTCACCGCCTCGGCTCCCACTACGGGGGGAAAGGGAGGCGGGGGGCGGAGGGGGAGAGGCGGACACCCGGGGAGGGGGGCAACGGCGCGTGCGCCGTCTGTGGGCGGGGCCGCGCCTGCGCCTTCTCTCGAGCCGAGCGGGACCGGCCCGACCGGCGGGACGGGGACGAGAGGCGTCTGCGCCTGCGCGGCCCCGCGCGGCACAAAGCGGCCGGAGGGTGGCGCATGCGCTCTGGCGGGGGGGGGGGGGAGTGTCGCCGGCGCGTGCGCGGGAGGGGGCTGAAGGGAAGGGCTTTTCCCGCCTGCCCGGTGTGTGAGGGGTGGCGGCGTCTCCCCTTCGCCGTGAGGGGCCAGTCCGTCCCGGTGAGGGGCAACCGGTATCGTCCTCCTCGGCAGCCCGTTAGACCAGTAGCGCTCCTGAGGGCGGGTGCCCTCCTCAGCGGGGCTCCGCTTAAGGGGGCGGCGCGGGCCTGAGGTGGGAGCAAGGGCCGCTGCTGTGAGGGAACCGGCCTGGCACGGCCCCTCCGGCCTGGGCACGGTGTGCTGAGCGCCTGCTACTCAGGGGGCACAGGCTGGGCAGGGTGCCCGGCCTGCTAAATACCGCCTGAGGGGCCGAGGGGGCCGTGTTTGTAATCACTGTGAGGAGTTCTGTGGTGTTTGTGCTTTTCCCTATAGTTCTGAACACAATTGCCGTGTCCCTGCAGGAATAAGGATGTGGAGGGTGCTTGCTGGTGTTAGGTACTTAAAAATAAATCTTTTTGGCTCAATTTATTAAGTATTCTCTTGGTTTTATCACCAGGTGGTGATTCAATTCAAAAGGCTGTGTTGCATTTCTTTATACTGAAAGAGTTCTTGGAAGGGTTGGGTTTATTATGACCTTTTTTAAGAGAGAAGGAATAAGTGAGGCACAGCATAAGCTTTCAGCAAAATTCAGGGAACTAGTGGTGGACCTCACCTTGGAGTACTCAGAGGCTTGTTTTCTACCTAAAGGAAAAGACGTCAATAAGACAGAGATGAACAAGATGCAATAAAAAGGAATGAAAGGAACCTGATCTGTAATGGATTAGGTATTTGATTGCGGTTTGCATCTTAAATTATAGAGGTATTAGTCAATGCATGATTTACCTTAAATAACTTGCAAATAATGTGAAATGATCATAAAAAGAAAGCATGCTTAAATCAAAGTTTGGACAAAATGTAGCCTGTTGAAATTGCCAAGCCAACAAGGACTTTTCCTAGTTAATAAGTGTTAATTGTCTTGGTCAGGGTTTGCCCAATACTGAGTCTAAATTGTTACATTCTTTGCCTACTCTTGAAGTAAATTAGCAATTAACCAGTGAGCAAGGGGAAAAGAATGTTTGCTTTCCTAGGTCAGTCTCGGTTTCTTGGTGTCATACTCTCCTGGTAGACATCAGTTTGTTTGAATGACCTAACTCAGGTATTCTCTTAGAGAATGTTTTTGCACTTTTTACATAGATTTGTATCTTCAGGTGTTTTTAACTTTGTATTTAGGGATGTAAAAGGAAAAATGTTATTCAATGAAAAATGATAGATTTCAATAATTTGCTTTGTAGCACGTTTTCCTTAATACTCCCGAAATGATCTTGGACAAATAAATGCAAAGAACGTAAAGGAACAACATCATCTCTTGTGTAATTTGCCAAGCTAAAGTTTATTTTCTTTAATAACTGTTGACCTTCTGGCATAGTCAGATGTTTTGAGACTATATTTAGCTCCGTATTTTCTGTACAGATAGTGAAATTATTGGCAAAACTGGAGTAGATTACTGCCCGGCCTGCTAAATACCGCCTGAGGGGCCGAGGGGGCCGTGTTTGTAATCACTGTGAGGAGTTCTGTGGTGTTTGTGCTTTTCCCTATAGTTCTGAACACAATTGCCGTGTCCCTGCAGGAATAAGGATGTGGAGGGTGCTTGCTGGTGTTAGGTACTTAAAAATAAATCTTTTTGGCTCAATTTATTAAGTATTCTCTTGGTTTTATCACCAGGTGGTGATTCAATTCAAAAGGCTGTGTTGCATTTCTTTATACTGAAAGAGTTCTTGGAAGGGTTGGGTTTATTATGACCTTTTTTAAGAGAGAAGGAATAAGTGAGGCACAGCATAAGCTTTCAGCAAAATTCAGGGAACTAGTGGTGGACCTCACCTTGGAGTACTCAGAGGCTTGTTTTCTACCTAAAGGAAAAGACGTCAATAAGACAGAGATGAACAAGATGCAATAAAAAGGAATGAAAGGAACCTGATCTGTAATGGATTAGGTATTTGATTGCGGTTTGCATCTTAAATTATAGAGGTATTAGTCAATGCATGATTTACCTTAAATAACTTGCAAATGATGTGAAATGATCATAAAAAGAAAGCATGCTTAAATCAAAGTTTGGACAAAATGTAGCCTGTTGAAATTGCCAAGCCAACAAGGACTTTTCCTAGTTAATAAGTGTTAATTGTCTTGGTCAGGGTTTGCCCAATACTGAGTCTAAATTGTTACATTCTTTGCCTACTCTTGAAGTAAATTAGCAATTAACCAGTGAGCAAGGGGAAAAGAATGTTTGCTTTCCTAGGTCAGTCTCGGTTTCTTGGTGTCATACTCTCCTGGTAGACATCAGTTTGTTTGAATGACCTAACTCAGGTATTCTCTTAGAGAATGTTTTTGCACTTTTTACATAGATTTGTATCTTCAGGTGTTTTTAACTTTGTATTTAGGGATGTAAAAGGAAAAATGTTATTCAATGAAAAATGATAGATTTCAATAATTTGCTTTGTAGCACGTTTTCCTTAATACTCCCGAAATGATCTTGGACAAATAAATGCAAAGAACGTAAAGGAACAACATCATCTCTTGTGTAATTTGCCAAGCTAAAGTTTATTTTCTTTAATAACTGTTGACCTTCTGGCATAGTCAGATGTTTTGAGACTACATTTAGCTCCGTATTTTCTGTACAGATAGTGAAATTATTGGCAAAACTGGAGTAGATTACATCTTTGAACTCCTCATGGTGTCAGTCCTACAGTTAATTATACTCCTGTCTATAAAAAAAACCAAATTGCTGTTATTTTTTACTTTTTTTCCCCACAACAGTGAGAAAAATCTGAACTGTAATTTTGCTGCTCTGTGCCTCAGTCTCCAGAAAAATGGGGCTTCAGCACCTTGTTGTATTCTAACTGTGATCCAGCACAGGGTGTTCTCTGCGCTTGGGTGGTGGTCACCTGAGGCTGATGGGAAGATGGCACTGGTGGCAGTCCTCTCTCAACATTATTCCCCCTCTGGTCCCAGCAAAAAACATGAGTTCAAAAAAGCTTGCTTTGCTTGAAAAAGTGTTCTTTGCTGCATCTGTGTCCTTGTCCTCTTCTTCGTGTGGGAAGGGGTGAGGATCACAGAAGGGGCCAGGTTGAAAGGGAGCTGTGGGGACCATCTTGTTTGCTAAACAAATTGCTGTTATTTTTTACTTTTTTTCCCCACAACATTGAGAAAAATCTGAACTGTAATTTTGCTGCTCTGTGCCTCAGTCTCCAGAAAAAAGGGGCTTCAGCACCTTGTTGGATTCTAACTGTGACCCAGCACAGGGTGTTCTCTGCTCTTGGGTGGTGGTTCTTTGAGGCTGATGGGAAGATGGCAGTGGTGGCAGTCCTCTCTCAACATTATTCCCCTTCTGGTGCCAGCAAAAAACACGAGTTCAAAAAAGCTTGCTTTGCTTGAAAAAGTGTTCTTTGCTGCATCTGTGTCCTTGTCCTCTTCTTCGTGTGGGAAGGGGTGAGGATCACAGAAGGGGCCAGGTTGAAAGGGAGCTGTGGGGACCATCTTGTTTGCTTATGAAACTACAACCAAAGCTCTGTGATGTTTTATCTGATGTGTGTGGGGAAAGCGCAGCTACTGTGGATTAGACAGGGCTCCTTAAAACTTGAAATAATGATCTCTGGTGTGTTTAGAGCAAGTGTGATGGTTTCCAAGCCCACCGCTTGTTCACAGGAGCATAGTGTTAGAGTGCTCACCTAAGAAAGGAAGCTTTTTAGTTTGAAAAGACTCAGTCATAGCTCTTCACTGCCAGGACAAATTGTGCTTGAGAAGGGATGGGTGATTCAGCACTCCCTGCCTGCAGCAGGGGCCGTGCCATTGACTAGGAGAGAATTCAGGACTCAGCACAGGAAATTCAGAATTCAGTTACCTGGACACTCAGAGAAGGGCAATATTTTGGTTGCCATCTCCATCCTAAGTATTAGCTCTGTATTCTATCCATGTGTTGTTTTGAATAGTCCATGTATGGATCAGAAATCAGATCTCGTTCCTCCCTCCTACTCGAGAATCATAATCAATAGTTCAGAGAATCACGGTTGCTTTTCTCTTCTTTCTTAGATAGTTATCTGAGCCTTCAAAGGAGAACGAAATAATGAAAGAATACCTGCTGCGTTGCGCAAGTTGGGGGTTTGTCAGTGCTTCAGATACACAGTCAGATTAAGATGTGAGATGGCAGTAATAATACTTCGTATTTAGTATGTGAGTGTGTGCCAGGCGCTGTGTGTGTGTAACTAAGGAGATCACTGGGGTGCGGCTGCCCCAGTGAGTCAAGGGCAGCCCTTGCTGCCATAGGTGATCCCAGAGCTTCATACCTACGGCATTCCTTAAAAAGGCGAACCCTTCAGGCTGACTGCACTTAGGTTTACACACATGGAGTTGGTAGGTTATTCGTCTTTTTTGCTAAACTACCCATAGTGCCAACTACTTCTGTAGTGGCCTGAAATCAATCTCCAACTCATTGACGTGTGTGTTAGCAATAATCTTACCAGTTACTGCTGAAACACCAACATTTCCATTGTAGTATAAGAGCCATCACTCAGTGTTTAAATATGCAGCTTTATATTGCCAGGCGTCGTACAGCAGTGTGAATGTAGTGTTGATTAAGCATTGTAGAGTAAGGAACACGTAAATTAGTTTTCTTCACGCTTCTCTCTCTCTGAATATTTTACCGGTTCTAAATTATCTGTCAATGTGTGTCTGAAATTTCTGTTGCTATGGTGTTTTAATACTAAATGCAGAATTAAAAGGCTATACAACATTGTCATAGTTGTTGCCTTTTGATGTAGGGTTGCCTTCTTTAATACATGGGGTTTTTTGTAAGCAAAGAGTATAGACACTGGTACTTCAGTGTAGAAGTCAACTGTCTGTATGGGGAAAGGGACTTTTCCTGATCAGGTGAAGTCAGAAGTATATATCATGTGATCTCGCACACATTCAGATACTGGCCACTTGCTGAGACCACATGTTGTGTGTTTTGTGTTTATTAATAGTCCCATTTATTCAGATAAATCTTGTGACCTTTAGTAGAACAATTGCAAAAGATGGGAACTAGAAGAGAAGCTATTTACGTCAGATATTTGTGTTACATCAGCATGAGCAAATATTATTTCTGTGTATTTGATTCATTCCAGAGTCCAGGTAGTACATGACAAACCAGTGACATCAGTAATACCGCTATCAACAGAGGCCTACTCGCTTTCAAAGTTCAATTAAATGGCTTCTGTAAAGGGTGAAATCTCATTATTAATCACCTGATACACCACAAAACATACTACGTGAAACCTCATACTTCAAAGTTCATGCTGGTGGTGTAAAGAAAGCAGGAAGTGTACATTCTTACTGAAAGAAGAAGTTATGGAGTAACTGTGAAAGTCATGTTTGCAAATCACTATGGATACAGATGTTTCATAGTCAAGACTCTCAAAAAGGCTAGGAAGAGAGCGCCCATTCACAAATAATTTTTTTTTTTAATATTTTGCAAATATTTTGTCATATTCTCTCCTCAGGATGGTGGCACGGGATGCTGCTCAGCCGCTGGGCAGGAGTGCTGATGGAGGAGGCACATCGCTGTGCACCTGAGCACGTGGCCACGTTCCTCCTCACCCTGCACACCCTACGTGTGCTCACAGCTCTCATCTGTACAGCGCTCCACAAACACCACTGCTGCCAGGACAAATAGGTGGTTTCAGCCCCGCTGAGGAAACAGGTAGTAAAGTCAACCAACTGCCCAAACATGACAGAAAGATTTAGAGTCAAAAGAGTCAAGACCCCAGTTCAATAGATACTGGAGCACATGTTAAATTCTTTCCTTTTAAACAAATAGTGTAAACATCTGTGAAATGTCCTGCTAAGCTTGTGCTTTAGGCTTCAGGCTTGCTGAGTGCTGGTGTGGTGCTCTGATCGGTGTAGCTCACGTTACAAATACTTTCTTTGGAAACACTCTCCTATTGTTCAGTCTTTTCCATAAGCTACGTGTAAGCCCACAACAAATTATTAATACATACAAGCAGTTGTCATGGAGATAATATGATCCAAGGTGGGGTCTTTTTTTAATCAATGACACAGACTTGGCACATCCCACATGCCTTGTACAGAAAATTCCTACAAAATGTTTCCTGCGTTAGGCATGGGATAGATATATATCTTTGCTTCTCGTGCCAGCACGCTATGGAGAAACCACTGTTTCTGGCTTTCAGATGATTTACTTTAGGAATCTGAAAAATGTAGGACTTGTAAGAGATGGTGGATTTTTTTCCAAGTCGCAACATTTAGCAAAGGGCTGCACTGCTCACTTCTGTGAAATCTCAAACACAATGTGACGGCTGAATTATGGCTAAAACCCCTGCAGGATATATTTTCTCTCCTAATCTTGGTTGCACAGACTTAGAGCAAAATGCAGGAACTAATCCAAAAGAAGGCAGC
The DNA here is from genome assembly GCF_001431845.1 of Calidris pugnax. Lineage (NCBI taxonomy): Eukaryota > Metazoa > Chordata > Aves > Charadriiformes > Scolopacidae > Calidris > Calidris pugnax. Next base: position 16,513,103 of record NW_015090893.1, on the reverse strand, counting down.
TGGCTAATGGAGCTGGGGAGGCTTCAGGGCCATAATGAGGATCGTTTTCCTTGGAACTAGACTGCGATCCTGTTAAATGCCTATAAATCCAGGAGGACCCAGTGCTGTACCTGCAGACTTAAGGATATTAAAGTTGAGCTCTCTGAGATGTTTTGCCCTGGCTTGTCGTAACGTTTCTGCTCTTTAACTGTGCCCTTTCAAAGTGCTGAGACAATGGAGAAGTACACAGTGCAGTTTAAACAATAAATGGGACGTTCACCTTTATTCTGTGCCTCTTTTCCTTGTCTTGTGCTGGCGATCCTGTTACACTTAAGCCAGGCAACACCTAAATGACATAGTCATTCTGTAGCCTATTCATTTGAGTGAATGAATGACATTCTCTGCGTATCATAGCTATTACATTTTTTTTCCAGATACTTACTCTTCAGTTAATACTACGTCACAGTTATTGCCATAACGACCTTCATCTGGGCCAAGCGACTGGAGAGTTAAGCTGTAGAAAGACTGCCAAAAAGGATTGCAGCAAGAAAACGTGAGGTAAAGGTATGTTTCCTTCATAGCACTGCCAGTATCTTGTAGTGAAAGAGGTGTGAACCCAGATGGGGAGTACCCATGACTTCTAGAAGCATGTTAATATGATATCCATGTCGTTTGGGAGGTGTCACAGGTGACTTGCATGACAAAACAGGTACACACGACCTGCTAGAGGTGCCTTGGCTGAACCTCTGCCTTGCCACCCAGCTCAGCATCAGCTCTCCAGCTGGGTTCCAAGCCATGCTGTGTCCTGGCTGCTGCTTAAATGCTTCCTCTAAATAGAGAGACTGGGGAGGGAAAATTTCTTTTGAAATCTATTTGTGTATGTGCTAAAGGACAAAGGAGAACCATGATATATTCACTGCACAGGCACACTTATTCTTAGATTGTGATTTCATTTGACTGTGGTTAACAAGTGTATTATTAGTAATAGCTAGTTACAAATAATAACCTGACCTTATTTTTAACCTAATACTGAATCAGATTTCATTGTAATAGGTGGACTCACTGCTGTGCTTTGCTCTTTGAATATTATCATTGAGAATTTCAGTGCCTTCCATCTTACGTATTAAAAATAGGTGGCAAGTTGGGTAATTATTATTGTTCCAAATCTCGTTTGCAGCCTTACATAACAGTGTTCTCACCAAAAGCCTTATTTTAAGGGTGGAGTGGAAGAACATGCTGTAGCAACCTGAAATTATTTGCACTGTTGTCGCTGGGTTATACAGAGCCTAGATAGATCCATCTCTTCTTTTTTAAGGAAAGTTCGAGAGGCAGTTTAATATTAATGAAAAGAAAACTGCGTGGACTGACTCAAGGCTGGCATTATAAAGCCATGTGTTGTCAGCACACCTCAGTCCCCAGCGTAAGCATCCCTATATTGCCCAAGCAGAAACTACTGGTCATGCCAACTCAATGACAGTCAAAATATTCGTGAGTGTAATAATAGTAAATATATAAACATGCAAAATGAAATAACAATGGTAAATTACGTGGAAAGAGAATTTCCCCAGGTGGAAGGAGCTACACTTGATAAACCTGAGCTTCCTCATTAGTAATGCTGTGTTTGCAAGCAACACATTTTTACTAGTTAAAACTATTTATCCTTCCAGCCCTGAGCTGGGCTATCTTTCTCCACCTTTCCTCATCCTGTCCATCAAACTCAGGTGACTTGGGAAGGATGAAAAATGATTGGGAAGAGGCAGTGGTCAATCCTGAGAACATTAAATACTTCACTTCAGCTGTAATGAACTCTCCCAGTGATCCCAGTAACAACAAACCCTCATCTCTTCTATTTGAATAACAAATGTTGTTTATTCTTCTCCTATTTCATTGCATGCTGTGACCTCCCTCCTTGATCGACATCTTTTTTCCATCAAAGCCAGCATCATTCTTCTCTGTCCTTTTTCCTGGGCATAGCTTCCTTTCTTCCCCCTTTTCAGCCTCACTGAATCGGATTTAGCCAAATGATCCACAACACCTCATAAACTCTGGAAATGTCATTCTAAGCTGAGAGGCTTTTCTCCCTGAAGTTGTGTATAAGATAAATATCATGAAAATAAAATATATAAATTTGTTATAAATTTGACTAATAAAAATCTCACATTTGGCAAAAGGATGAGAAATGGCCATGAAGGGTGACCCGTTAATCTCACTGGTAGAAGGTGATGCAAAACCTCTTGGCATTTCAGCTGGAACTGGGATCTTACTGACAGAGTGTCTAAATTCCTTTTCGATATATATGCTATTAGTGATAACTGCTGAGTGCCTTCACTGGCAAAGCAACACTCTCCTCATGTTAGCCCCAGAGTGCACATCCCCGCTATGTTATGTTGTGTGGCTGTCATACAGATGTTACACACACCCAGCTGTGGCAAGCCCAAGCCAACAAATCCTAAAAGTTTGCAGAATTAAAAGCTGGGCTTGTGCTGGGCTGCCCAAGTGCTGACCTTGAGCTGTGTTGGCTGAAAAACTTGCTGAATTTCACTGCAAGGCAGAAAGTGTATCCAAAAGCTGTCGGTCTGTATGTGTTTAAGAGAAGGAGCTGGTACTAACCTTGCTTGCTGCCGTGGTACGCAGAGATTTATTCTTGGGAGTTCGTATCTAGCACAAACACAATGTTAATTTGTACATTTCGCCCGTGTGGTTTTCCTCCTCTGGTTACAAACTGAAAAGATCAATGAAATGATGACTGTTGTTTTCATTGGATGAATAATTACTCCATAATTAAATAATGATATCACGTACATTATCAGAGAGAAGAACTGGTTTCAGAAAACTGTCATTAACTTGAGCAATTATGATTTTTTCAATTCCTTAATGAACGTGTATTTATTACAGGATGGAATGAGTGGAGGGCGATGCTCCGGTGGCTGTCGTGCACAGGGAGAGAGAGAAGCTGCCCAGCGTCACATGAAACCACTGCCCCAGCCCTTTGGGACACTGCACAGCAAGTTTAATTTTGATTTGTGTTTTACTCTTAAAAATAATCTTACGAAAACCTGGCTGAAATTCCTCAGAAGAATGTTTGTTTCAGAAAGAGCACCTTCCAGGCATCAAAGCTATAATACAAATTAGTCTTAGCATCATTAAGTGTTAAACCCATCATCTTGTGTTGGTTCTAGATGAAGTCCCTCAGCGTACCTTTTCATAAATTGCCCTCTCTGTCCTGGCTATAGTTACAGTTCCCTTAAAAAATGCTATATATTACAGCATAAAAATTCATTCTTCAAGCAGTCAAAAAAACTTTATTGGTATAGCTCCAGTATCCAACAGTCAGGCAAAATCTATCAAGAATTACTCCTGTGTAGATAATATACCAAGTGAAAGAATTTCCACAATAAAGGTGTGTATGTTACAGTAGCCTTGAGATAGGGCTGTCTTCTTCCAAAACAAGTTCTTCAGGTTTTATGTGACTATTTAATACACTTCTGTGTTCAAGAAAATAACTCTTGCTCTTACTCTGTACCATGAAACCAGTATAGCAGGAGGTACCATGGGCTGGTGAGCAGATCAGGAGACAGGAGTTGTCTCTTCTGTTTGTTTAAAGATTTTCAGGGCCATTTAAACTCCCACTTCCCCTTCTGTGAAGTGTTACAGCTACTATTAATTCTGCTAGTTATATGAGCAGATTTTTTGTAAATTGAAACACACTTTCTTCAAAGCGTAAGGTATTTTTAATAGAAAAGTCATAAGTATTAGGTGAATGAACTCATTGTTTTCTTACATCTGTGAATGAAAAAGCTTCTAGGCAGTGTCACTAAATGCTAATACTTGCATTTTGTTCATCTGTTTTAAATGTAAATGCTTTCTATGTATCACCCAGAAGAAAAAATAATATATATTCCGTTTAGAGAGGACAGTCTTTCTAAAAAATGCTGACAAAGGGTATCTATGACGTGGCTTTTCACTGACTGCATTTCTGCACCCTCTTTTGCCCCACAGGGTTCTGCAGTGCCCAATGGCTTGCAGGCACAAAGCTAAGTTCACCTCTTCTGAAGAGCAGCTGTGTCTAAGGTGAAGTCAGAACCACTGCACTGGGCAAGATGATTTCCAGGTGAGGGAATGACTAACCATTTATCCACTTGAAACTACGGATATTTATTTTTAAAGTAGGGGTGGTACCAGCAGGGTACAGCTTATTGTCGAGGGGAACCATGTGTGTAGCAGATGCTGGCAGTCTGGGTATAATATGTACCTCTGCATCCAAATTGTTCCTCCTTGTCTTGTTGTGATGGGCTTGTGAATTGCACTTTTTTGCTTTTGTAATTAAAGGGTGGAACAGATGGTGAGAACTTGAAGAGCTGCATCCATTAAATTAATGTAGAGAATGTCTCCGCATTATAATTTAATATAATGGGTTTTTACTTCAGTGAAATAAAACTATACAGTCTAGTGCTTGGGAATGTTTACTATATGAGAAGCTTCACTGTTAAAAGATTTCACTGAGTCATGCTGTGACTCTCTGCCAAATACCAATCATATGACCAGCCCAGTTAAAAAGGGGTGTTTCTTCATGCCAATATATTTCACATGCCACCCTACAGTGAACCTTTTTTTGACTATACACCTGTGGATTTTATGTAACACCAAAGGGAGGCAACATAATCTGACTGCATGTGTTTAAAAAAGAGTATATATTAGGAAGCACAAGCTGGTCTGGTATTACAAATGTGTAACAAGAAGGGCTGGGTTGGAGATGATTTACAGCAGACAATCCAAACCAAGCTTTGATACTGGTAAAAATCACTGAGAATTTTGCTAGTTTCAGGAATCAAGATGCTACTTTTTGGATGGCAACCAGCTTCAAAAGTTCAGAGAACAAACTTTCTCATTTCTGTTGGGAGAGGGTTTTTAATTACTGTAGTTAAGACAGGAAAAGAAAATGCAAAAGTAGAGGCATGGATTTTATAGGTGGCAGTGGACACTGCTAGGTTTTGCTAAATCTCAGAGAGTTTTTTTACTTGTAAATATTTGAGTGAAATTTGTCTCAGTACATTTTGGGAGTCCTGTATTTTATTACTGAAATGTTCTTTATCCGTGGAAAGTTCCAGCAAATGTTTTGTGCTAGTGATTCTTTACTGCAGCACGCTCCAGCTGTAGATACATAATACTCCTCTCCCACGCAGCTCCACCACAGCTCCATCAATACATTGTCTTCTACATACAAAGGCTATTCCTCTAATGATCAGACACTGGGATAGGGATGAAATCATTATGGAAAATAGTAGTAGAAAGAACACAAAGACTCACAATGGGCCCAAGTGTCTCTGCTGCAACCATTAGTTCAACTAAAATACACTTACAGATTAACTTGCCCCGGTGACTACTGAGTAAGAAAGTTAAAGGGACAAGCACACAAACCATAGAAAGTTTAACTCACGCTTCCCTTCAGTGTAATCTGTGAAATCACTGTTATGCTGTGTGGGAATAACTGAGAGGTCACAGAGGATTATGTGGACATTTATATTTCATTCTGGCTTAAGTGTGTTCAACTCCAGTGATATCAACAAAATTGTTTCCGTCTTCAGTAATGCTGCATTTGCTTCTAGGACTGTTCTTTCTATGTAAGAATAATACATTTATTAACTGCACAGATTTATCATTCCCTGAGATCTCAGTTTTTCAAATTTTCAGCATTCAGCTACTGAAATGTCATTTCAGACATAGTGAAATCTTTCTACCTGGTGTATGGAAATGCAAAATCGGACGGTTAATGGTTTCAGAATATAACACATCCCACCTCCCAGAACAAAGCAGGACTTTGTCAGGGAAGAAAAGATTCCACTATACATCCTCTATAAGCTCTTTGGCTGTTTCTCATTTCTCTAACTATTCGCTTATCCTTCCTCCCCTTCAAAACATGGGGGCTTCTGCTTTGGAGAAACACTCACACCCTTGAAGTAAAGCCTACAGTGATGGTGAGCAGTTTTTCCTTTGGCATCATGTGCTCTTCAAACTGCAGCAAAACTCATTCTATGAGATAATTATCAGCTGTATTCAAGTGACTCAAGGGAAGAGTCAAATTCCGAATTTTGAGAGGATGTTTGTATATCTGATGTAATTTTGTCTCATCGCAGTCTGCGTAAGCTTTTCATGCAACAGAACAAAGGAAAGAATTAACCAATGAGCCCAAAATACACTAGGAAAATAACCATTTTGTTTCAACAGCTGGTGCAACTTTTTCTCCATTAAATCCAAAGAATGCCATCAAACAGAGGTTTTAAGAAGTACAGCTTTTACTATCGGTAACAGCCCACAACCAACAAGAAAGGAATTTGGTTTGAAACACTTCAAAACAATGCTTGATGTGAGGTACTTTGTCTAACAAAGTCTTTGAAAATCAATCTTTTCACTTGGAAAATACACTTCTCAAGTTGAACAACTGTGGCATGTTTCTTAAATATTTATCCGTGTATGCCATAAAATACTTAATAATTTTAATATTCATTCCTCTGCAGAAAATCATTAAACAAGAGAGAAGCTGATGGGGAAGAGCGTAACTCTCAGAGCTGCGTGACTGGTCTGACTGTGCTGGTGATGCTGGGATCTGGATGCACCTTCAGCCACATCAGTGAGTACAATAGATATTTCCCAATTGAGTAGTTATTTCCATATCATTCACAGAAGCACCTTTTTTTTCCCCTACTTTTCTCCCAGCAAGGAGGTTCCTGCTTGTGTTATGATTTCCCCTTTCAGTGGTGTTATATTTGCTAACTCCACAGAATGGTGGGAGGCACACAGCGTATACACAAATAATTAATAATTTCCCAGGGGTAAAGCATTTAACAGCAGAGATTAGTTGATTATCTGGTCTTCTCTGACCACCCTTCTAAACCTGATAATTTTTGGTATCTGAACAGAATGAGGACATTTCTAAAAGAATCCAAATACCAGTCTTTTATGGGGAAAGCATCGTATTTTAATAGCAAGTCTCAAATAGTATTTTCCATCAGTAGCTCTCAGTGGGCTTTGCAAAGTCAATAGCACTTCACAGATGAGGAATTTGACATGTTCAGCAATGAGATTATTTATCCCAAAGCATCTCAGCCAGCAGCCCAGCAAGGAAGGAACACAATCCAGCTATCTTCTAGGCTAGTGTCAGATCCAGTTGGTCACTTCAAATGGAAAATATTTTATTATTTATTCTTGGAGGATTTGCTAGCTCTGTCTCCCTTTCACACCATTTTTTTTAAGAGCCTCACAGGTACAGTTTTTCTTTCTGGGATCTTCAGGGTATCTTCTTCCATCTCCTCAGCTGGGATGCAGTGAATGAAATCTGCTTTTCTGAGCTCTCACTCTGACCCCGAGCCCCTGTAAGCATTTTCTGGATTTGGTGACTTTAAGCCCCCAGTTCCCGACTTAGCCCCAGCCCTGGAAATAAATGTGTAGATAGGATTATATGGGAAAACGCATTAGGAAAGGAAGAGATTTTAAAAATAGCCTGCCATGTGAATGTAATCTCTTCTAATTAAGATTTTAAAAATAGCCTGCCATGTGAATGTCAATGTAATCTCTTCTAATTGTCCCAACATTTGAGTGTGGAACAAGCCTAGAGTTGGTATGGATGAGCCATGTGTAGGAAATACACTTTACAAATAATAACAAATTTATGAAACATTCTGAAGTGTTGGTTACAGCCGGGTGATGTCATTAAAGGTTTATCTACAGTAAATCTGCTTTCTTCAGAGGGCCAGTGAGGCTTTTTCACACCCCCCACGTGATAACCCATAAAAGCAGCTGTTACAGTTAGAATCGGTCAGTCAACGCTTTATTAATCCTGCCACAGCAGGGGCATTGCTCCTGAATAAACAAGCTGGCAGCAAAGCACAGGCCAGGGAGCAAAATTGGAAGGGATGCACTATCCTGATGCTTAAGTTTAATAAACAATGCAAGACTTAATAGGAGGAAATGAAAATGTCCCCAAATTGTCATAATTTTGATGGCGTGACTTTCTGTTGCCATGAAACGTTATCCAAAACTCTGTTCATATTTCAAGATTTTATATTGTAGTTGCTAAATTCAAATAGTTACCATGCTATAAAGCCACGAAATAAAAAAAATAATAAAATATTTTAAACTTAAACATAACAATAGAGCTTTTTTTTTTTTAAACATTGTTTATTTTCTTTAACTTTCCGGGCTTTTAATAGTTTTCTGCCATATCCTACTATCTAGCTTAGGGCATTTTTTTTCCTAGCAGTATCAGTGACCGCCTGGAAAATACAACAGAGGAAAACTAATGAAAAATTTTAAATACGTGACAATAAATAGGAAAAGTTATCGCAATAAGAATTGGAATTTGCTTCCTAATTCCTATGGTAAGCAGAGGCTTCTAGACTTCACTGCTGATGAATTCTTCCAGTTTCCTTATTGTATGAGCTTTGCTGCTCAGCAAGATTCTTCAGATACTTTACAGACTCTGCCATATCCTACTATCTAGCTTAGGGCATTTTTTTTCCTAGCAGTATCAGTGACCGTTAAACATTGTTTATTTTCTTTAACTTTCCGGGCTTTTAATAGTTTTCTGCCATATCCTACTATCTAGCTTAGGGCACATGTGCTTTTTTTTCCTAGCAGTATCAGTGACCACCTGGAAAATACAACAGAGGAAAACTAATGAAAAATTTTAAATACGTGACAATAAATAGGAAAAGTTATCGCAATAAGAATTGGAATTTGCTTCCTAATTCCTATGGTAAGCAGAGGCTTCTAGACTTCACTGCTGATGAATTCTTCCAGTTTCCTTATTGTATGAGCTTTGCTGCTCAGCAAGATTCTTCAGATACTTTACAGACACCTCATGATACCAGATAATGGAATGATCGAGTGGGAATTGCTTGTACCCAGAAGGTACAAGAGAGCCCAACACCACTTTCCATGTCGTCCCAATAACACAGTTTCCATATAAACCAAACTCCTACCACTTTCAGTTCAACACATGGAACAGCAGTTTAGTCACCTTCGCTAGGGATTTTTCTAGTTCCATCTTCCTTTACCACCTCTGCAGGTAATTTATCCTCAATTCACACCCAGTGAATACCAACAACTCCTACCACTTTCAGTTCAACACATGGAACAGCAGTTTAGTCGCCTCCGCTAGGGATTTTTCTAGTTCCATCTTCTTTTACCACCTCTGCAGGTAATTTATCCTCAATTCACACTCAGTGAATACTAACAATCGAGGATCCTGGCCGGCCTCTTCGATCCCGCGGTGGTTACTGGGCTGTTAATGAGTAACTGTTCATCTCGCTGCAGAGCCATTGCCAGTCAGTCAGGGCTGGTGACAGGAAACAGCAAAAGAACTAGGAAAAATACCTATTCATTTTCTGTTAGGTTTTTTGTTTGTAATTTATGGTCTCTAAGTAGATCTTCCTCCAAGAAATGCATGTTTGTGTGTTTTCCCTAATTTTACATTATTATGCAGATTCCTCATGTGTTATCTATATAATACTAACCCATGTAGCATACAATTAATTCATATACATTCCTTTAAATTAGACATGGATATTGAAGAAACATAATTAAAACACAATCACAGTGTCATAGCTATGCAGTTACTTTTTTGGTTTATTTTTCCTTTAGATACCGAACGAGCCAAGGTCATCGTAGTGGGTCTCAGTTTGTAAAGCCGGGGCTGTGATTTCATGTCCTGGGTGAAGCAGCCCCTCTTTTCCCTGTGCCCCTCTCACTCTTCCCTTCCCAGGCTACTGTCTCCGTGGTGCCACCGCATCCTCTTGAGGCTGTGGTCCAGGAAAGGGATCCAAATTGAAAATAACCATCTTTGGTCAGGTTATTTTAGTCCGGATCAAGTCCTTGACCGGGTCCGCTGTGCAACCCCACATGCAATTACGCCAGCGTGGCTTAGGGAGAGATGTGGGACTGGAAACAAACAACATGACTTTGGGCTGCATAAGGCAGAGCTGCTGCCAAAAGAAACATTAATCAAGCTGCACTGAATATTTGTTTGGAAACAGTTTTGAAATGAAGTTTCAGAACACTTGTAGATGAAACGTGTTTAGTTGTTGGGATAAAAGGCTACAGCCAAAGCTAAATCTGGCTTCTAATTATACAGAATAAACAGATACAAAATTAGACTCTCTGAAGTCTAAATGGACAATTTCACAGTGAATATTTAAATAGTAGATATTTAACAATAAAAAAAAATATTAAGTAAATATTTTTAAATCCGTCTATGCCTCTCATCCTGCTCGCCAAGTTACAGCCTATAATCACTTTTTAGGAGTAAAGGGCTTTTCTGGGCAATGGCCACCACTAACATTGGCATCTCCTCACACCAAAAGTACCTTTTGGCTAAAATGTCCCTTCTTGCTTTTTTGCATTAGCTTTATTTTTGTTAATGATGCTGAAAGCTGAAAGCTTGAGAATCAGAGGTAGCTGAGAAACATGTAAACCTGTCAAAACCTGTTGTTTAAATTTTAGCACATAAGAAAATACCTTTCATTCAAACTGTACGTAATGTTTTTCATCTGGCAACTGTTTTCCCTTTCAATGATAAAATGTTAAAACCTGAACTAAAAATAATCCTGTTGGGTGTTCCAGTTCAGGAAATTTCTATGAGCCAACTTTTGCTGTTTTTTTTTTTTCTTTTTTTTTTACTGACTGTTATTCCAAGTGGAAGTCAGCGCAGCAATTGCTGACTCCACAATCCTGAATGGTTTCGTACAATCATTCATTGACTTTCTTTTATTTTTGGAAAGTATGACAAAACATCAGCTGGAACACTCAGTCCAGCATTTTCTTAACATACCGGGAATAAAACAGCAGATGGTCATCTGCAAGAGAAATATTCTGTAATAATGCACGGAATGTCTCATATTCCCCAGGAAGTAGATCCTTTACCAAGTAAAGAAGTTTTTGATGCTGGTGGTTAAAACCACCTGTAAAATATCAACACCATTAGACAGGAAAAGTGGGAAAGTATCAGCCTGAGAAGTCTTTGAGGCTGGATCTTGCACGGATTTCCTCCCCCCTGCACTTTCTCTACAGGTGTGTGGTCTCCAGTTCAGCATCAGGGTTAAACCTACAGCCATCCCGCTGTAAAAGCGGGTAGGTGTGTGCTTGAACCCAACGATCTGTAGTTGAATGTGGGCTCAATTGTTTTGTTAAACAAAAATGAAACACTGAATTGAGGTCTAGTCTAAAATATCAAAATACGAGACAGCAGATGAATGATCTGCTAACTTCTCATGAATTTTGGAAGTACTTCTCCCTCAAAATTAACATTTGGTTTTCCACTGCAATACTGATTTGATTCAACCCCACACAGACACATGGCTTAATGCAGCACCAGTGTGTTGTAATTACAATAACCGTTTTGTGCAGCAATAAATATTTTAAGAAAAGCAGTTCTCACCTTCCCAAGTCCTGGACTGTTCTAACAGGCATTAAAAAGAGCACTTTTCATCTCATCTTTTAGTTGTTCTACATATTTGTTATTCCCTCTGGGCTTCAAAAAATAGTTTGTTTTTTGGCTTTCAGCTCTGGTAAGAATCTGATAGCAAAAAGTATAACGATCTTTTAAGTTATATTAAAGAATATTTTCTCTTAAAATTATATGCCAGCATCTAAAGAAAATCTGTTATTTAACAACTCAGAGAGCCAGATACCTCGTGAGTAGTTCCAAGGATAATGCCAATTGTATACATTAAAAATGGAGCTTGTCAGCAAAGGACACAACCGATAGTTTCAGGTTGTGTCAAAAAAAATACCACCCCTACCTCGGTATAAAAGACACTGGGACATACAGGACTTGGGTTTACAGTCTCGCCGGGGTGACTGTAGGGTTATTATGCCCCTGTTAGGAGTGAGGACAGTGATGCCATCTGTCCTCAGCCTCTGGAGGGATGGAAGAAATCCCTGGATTTCGAAAGGCTCCACAGCCACACCTGCTGGCTGCCGGGCTCGCCACACACCGATGCCTTCAGGCACAGCACGCAGGGATTTTTACAGAAATCACTCTAAAGCGATGCTAAATGCTGTATCACACCATGGCACCCTCGGTATATCCTAAAGAAAAATGTTAAGGAGTGTTAAAAGTATTATATAAAGTGCTGTAGGGAGGTTTTTGTACAAAACTCTTTGTTCAACTTGTTAAAAAACTAGAAGTCACGTTTCCTAAGGAACTGTAACCCCTTGGCTTTTGTTTGTGCATTAAAAGGTGATTGCATGGTATATACTATTTTGACAGCGGAGTTTGCTTTACTCAGCCTCCATCTGGGTGGCAGCAAACTAGTTTTTCTTCGCTGTCTGATTTCTTTCACTGTGTGATTTCTCCTCACTCTGCAAAGGGCCAGATCCAGTGCTTTTCCATGATGAAATTCATGCCTCTTGAGGAGCAGGCTCAGCGCAGTGAACACTCAGCTGGTGTCTCTGAATCCACTCCTGTTTGTGTAGGAGAACATATAATTAATGTTTTGTGAGAGGTCATAGAGAACTATAGGGAAATAGAGGCTTTTAGGGACCTTTGGGGACATATTCAGGCTCCTCTGAATATCTCTACTGCACACAGACACACAAACTGAGGACAGTTTGCAATCTATAGGAGCGACTAGTTTACCAGTATGCATATAGTTATGAATTTATATCTGTTCATTAGATTATTCATAAAGTCATATCATTAGGTGATTAAGAATCTTTTCATCTAGTGCTGTTTGGTGCCTGTTCTCAAATTATCTCGGGGTTGTTTTTTTTTTTGTCATTGCACCTACTTCAGTAACATCTAGGATGTCTGGGTCTTGTTCTATTGCTGTGTTAACCTAGTTCATGGTTTTTGGCTCATCTTCCTGAATTGGTACAGCGGGTGGGTGGAAGGTGAGTTATTATTTTAGCTCCCAGTTCTAGGGTAGGTAAGGGCCCCAGAGTTTTATCTAAATTATACTGGAGAAAATATTCCCTTTAGGAGCGCTCTGCTGGCTGAGAACTGTCCCAAAATACTCCTCTAATTTGTTCAACAGGGGTTATGAATGGACTATCAGGGTGGCTGTGGCAACTATACAGCGACTCAAGGCTTTTTCACCTCCTGTGCTGCCCCTTTTTCTCTGCAGCCAACGATCTGCCCCTATATCTTTATTTCCAAATCACATCTACATGTGCTGCCCTACCCTTTGTGTGGATGTGATTCACGTGCACAAACAGAGCATTAAGTTCTTAGGGACGTGCAGTTTTTGAGCATGGAGTAGGAAACAAGAGACAGGTACTATAAGATCATCAATTTAGATCTTCTGGCCAGCCAGGAAAACGTAGCGTCTCTGACTACATATTCTTCCTCCAACAGGTAACATCTTCTCTGAGCGTATCAGAAGACCCCAGGGTTTTGCAGCCCAGCTCCAGTGAGTCCTGCTTCCTGCCAGCAGCGTTCCCAGAGCTGATTTCACCTTATCTCACACTCAGACCTTCCTCTTCTGCATACCTGAAGGATATCGCCCAAATGTCAGACTGCTGACCTAGAGCTTCTTCCATTAACCAGGTAGGAAAGGTAGGATCCCACTGCCAATAAACAGAGACATTCTTCCATAAGCAGTTTAGAACATCTGAATGAAGAATTTAATCATTGCCTAATTGGGGTGATGTGAAGCATTTTCTGAGAATCTCTACTTCTCTTCATTGGCTGTTGGGGTGAAAACAGATACTTCTAACCTAAACAAATAAATCAGATGTCTGAAATAGATGTGCTAATATCCCTCTAAGTGCACAGGAAGAGACCAGCTTCCTGTATCATGTCCTAATTCTGAAAGAACTTCCTCTGTCCCTCCGTTTCCAATTTGCTTCCAGCCACCACAGCTGGATGGTGGCGGCCAATTCCCAAGTGGGAATGTCCCCTTATGTGTGTGATTGCACTTTGAAACTTGGGACACCTAAAAGAAACCTGAATAAACACACTACGACAAAATAAATTCTCCTGGAAGCTCTTGAAATGTTTGTGAAAGGACTTTGAAGGGTTACAAAGACTCTTGAGGACTCAAAGTGGCCGAATAGATAAACTGCTTTCCCTTTCTTCTCTCATACAATTCAAAGCTCTGTTTCATTTTGAGTATTAAACATAGTTGTCATCGCTTAACACCTTCTGAAAATATGTCTATAATACGAAATCAACCCATCATCAACAAAATCAATGATTCTGGGGATTTAAACACATCATGTCAGAGATTTGGAGGGACAGAGCGAACCCTCCCCAGTGCTGTAATTCAGCCGTGGGAGGAGAGCTCGGCCTTTCCTCTTCCCCGTCCCCCAGGAATGAATGAGACCCTTCATTTGTCTGAAGCAACTGCATTTTCTATTGCCAGAGAAAGGGTGAGTCAGAAAAGGCTGCTGCTGGTGAAAGCTTCTCTGGGCTTTACTCAACAGAAGGCTTCATCATTTTTTGTTTGAGTTTTCATGGTGTTAATAGGTTATTAGAAATGCCTGGTATCACCACTAGCATTCTGGATTTGTGAAAGAGCTTTTTGCTTGCCATTTATTTTAAGACATAATGAACAAGCTCTCCTTGTGGAAGAAGGCATTTTAGGTCTGCTCTTAAAAATGAAATAGAGAAGCTAGTAAAAAAAGAAAATGCATCTCAATTAGATTATTTTTCCTCCATCTGCTCTCTCAGATCTTTTTATGACAGGAAATTGCCTATTGGATTTTTGATTTTGCTTAATGGAAATGGCAAACCCTAAATCCATTCCCGTTCCCACTGACATGAGGGGAAACAAGATTCAGTGTCTCAACAGAACACCTTTCTTTTTTTTTTTTTTAAACCATTCGTGTCTGCAACTGCATCTCAGCGAATATGGTAATTATAACATCAGTGAATTTAAATTAACTTAAATACTTATGAAACTGTGGACTGGCACTTACGCTCCTGAATCTCCTTGGCACTTCCAAAAATCCCAGCTTCTCTGATTAGCAATTTCTGATGTGCCACATTCGTCATGTGTGGACATCCCAATTAAACTCACCGAACTCTTCGTGCGAGTTTGTGTGACAGACTGTAACTGAGTGGAGTTCTGATAGGAAATGGAGTTTCTAACAGGAAATAGCATCTCCAGGAAGGTAGTGACCTGGGGATAGCTTTTCCTTGCATTTTTAGGATGTTGAGCTTCAAGAAATACCATCCCTGAAAAATCTCAGGTTCTTCATAAAATACTTGAAGAAGAGGTGCCCAACTTCTTGTAAAAAAGGACATGAACAGAAAATAAATCAGCTGGTTAAAACAGATATAATGATTATATACCATATTCTTATTCTAGTCTCCCTGTGGAGATGGCTAAATAATTAAAAATCTCTCATCAGAAAGCCTGTTATCTTAAAAACTGAAATGAATCCAACTATGCAACCCTGCTGTATTCCTCTCAGAGGAGGAGGCTATGTAAAGGCAGATCCTTCCCGCTGACTCATTCTGCTCTATAAACTACATTTGAGCTTTGAGAATAAAGGAATTATCCTGCCTTGTTAAAAAGCTATTTACCTCTGTGTTTATAGTCCAGCGCCGCCAGAATAACTACTGCAGTGTACTGTTATAATTGGTACTAAGAATAATAGTAATCAATATCTAACAGCATGAATGAGAGCGTGAAGACAGGAACTACCACTCCTCTCCACAATTTCAAACCTCCTCTACAGAATGCCATAATTTTAAGTGGACAATAACGGAATTTTATTAAATACAGAATAAAATCTTTATTGGGAATTAATTACACACTTGGAAAATCCCTAACTCTTCCAAGTTACAGTGTTGTTAACCACATCTCCAAAAGTTCCACATCTTTCTTTCTGCAGTTTTACAGCATCTTCTCTTGCCCTGCTCCTTCGGGTTCTGCAGAGAGCTCCTCTCACTGGTCCTCACAGGGGCTCAGCGCCAGCGCTGCTGGACATCTTTCATATGGACAATATGGCACAGGTTGACTAGGAAACACACAGGATACCATCTTCTAGGGAAAACAACCCCCAAAAAAAAGGAATTATTTGAGAATTATCTGTTTGGTTTCAATACAGTGCTGCATTTAAAGATAAGCCTTGCACTGCTTTCACTGAATCTGGAACCAGAGCATAACGGTATCTTTGACCTTATATGTAGGTCAAATACCTGGACAGAAGTTCACGTGCAGGAGACTCCTTCTCCCTTCCCACTGGAATTGCAGATGCTTCTCCCAGAAGAAAAAAAAATAGAAAAACAACCCCATATTTTTTCCATACGTGGGGTCTTTTAAAACCAGTTCTGGAGTCCTGTACTATCGTGTAACCACATAATCTCTATGAACCTCACATGGGGTAGCTAATGCTTAAGCAAAACCAAAATCACAAAGTTTAGTAATTAAGCTTTGTGTTAATGAAATATTCTCAGGTTTGAGATCATGGTGTATAACAAAGGGAAGGGGGAAAAAAAGGGAAAAACACAAGAAAAAACCCGAAACAGTTTAATAAGAAGCAGGTTCTGTTTGCTTTAAATTTTCTCAGGCATGAAAGTGTGGTCTGAAAAAATCTCTCCTGCTCCTTCAGAATTCACCGCGTGAGGCAGAGAGTGCCCTCATTTCCCAAAGTCATCAATGTCCTGATACCACTACAATTAGCAACAGCTTAATGTAGGTGATGAGCGAAAGGGAGCGGGATCTCTGCAGGGTCATCCCGTCCCCCCTGCAATGGCAGAACAAGCCAGAAATGATTAGAAGGGATGAGACAGCAGAGAGGAGGAGGAGAAGATGGGAGCAGGGAAGGGCACAGAAGGGGAGGCAGCTGCTAAGGTGGTTGTTTCACTCAGCGGGCTGGATAAAGTACTAAATATTTTTAGCTTTTCAGCATTTCAGAGGTGGGTCCAGATAGTCTGCAGCGATACTGCTGCTACCCAAATACTCCTCCCTCCATCTCAGTCCAACATCTCTTTCTGGTTTCAATTCTGCTGCTCGTTTCAAGCCAATTGGATGTCTTAAACTATTATTATGAAACCAACCCTTTTTCTCAACAAAGAATTAACACTTTCGATGTCTGTACAATGAGACACTACAAAAAAAAAGAAAAGGTGTGATCCGAAAGCAATAACATTTTATTTGTGTTCAGTCTTTCAGGTGGGTTCTTACATCATTGTTGTGAAAGCACTCAATCGCTTGGAGTAACTGGAAGAGGTATTTTTTTAAGCCTTTTGTTACCCAATCCATGGCAGTAGCGCTGGAGCTCATCTAGAACTGTATGATCAGTAAATTCAAATATCAAGGGAGATTTTTCCTGCTTAAATACATGAATCAGGTTGACAATATTCCCATGATGAAATCTCTGTCTGTAAAAGAAAAACACTTTCTACCATGGCTTTCTACCATTGCAATGTATATAGAGTTCCCCTTTAAAAGGTTGATAACAAGAACAATCATTTGCTTAATTAAAGGTAGACATTGTTTTGAGAATATGCTTTGTTTCTGCTGCGTCAGCCTTCCTCCGATATTCAAACATATTTACCAGGTTATTTTTCACAATGCCTCTCCAGGCTCTGAGCTGATAGTGCTGAGCCAGGAGTACAGCAAAGAAACCAGCAGCTCTTCCCATCAGCTTAAAAAAAATATCGTCTTGCATTTCACTTATACTAATAAATCATAGATAAGAAGTCACATATTAAAAGATGCACATTAAAAACATGGACCGTTTCACATTGAGGTCCACTTACCATTTAATTTTTAAATCACTCTCTGTTGATATTTTGAAGCAGCTTGAGGTTAAACCCAAAGCTAGTTTTAACTCAGTACAAAAGTATCTGTCCTTTTAATTACCATAATTATTTATATATATTTTTTTTTTACATTGAGGGCTGCACTTTGTGTGGTACCAGATCTCCTTGACGCCGCTGAGACCCGGGACATCAGTCTGCATTTAGAGGTAAGGCCTCCACACAAACTAACTTTGGGAGAAGCTGATGGACCCGTATGGCAAAATGTGCCATTATGCCTAATTAAAAATTGATAAGAGCTAAATTTTTAAAACATCCAGTTACTGCAGAGAGTGGAAGTGGCCTGAATATAGAATCAGAGAATGGTTTGGGTGGGAAGGAACCTTAAAGCCCACCAGTGCCACCCCCTGCCCTGGGCAGGGACACCTCCCACCAGCCCAGGTTGCTCCAAGCCCCCTTGAACCCCTCCAGGGATGGGGCAGCCACCTCGTACATGTTCATCTGGTTTTATTTCTTCATAGAAGGACAAAAGTTCTTACTAATTTGAGGCACATGCAGTTCTTTAAACATACAGTGTTTCAAGAGGAGTAATACTTGCAGACAGCAGCACTCACGCTATCCTAAATGTTTCTACAAGCCTTTGAGGCGCTGGGGCCGGGGGCCAGGCTCCGGGTACCGAGACCGGGTACTGGTAGCGGGTACCGGTACCGGGGAGACCCTCAGCCCCGCCAGGCCTCCGGGCCCGCTCTGCGCCGCCAGGCCCTGCTGCCATGGCAACGGGCGGAGCGGCGCCGCGGTGACGTCATGCGCACGGCGGGGCGGGCGGGGCTGCGCCTCGCGCTGCCTCATACCGGAGGTTCCCGCCGCTGGGCGCGGAGGTGGGCTCGGTCGGTCTCTTCTCACTCGGGGTCGGCCGTTTGGTGTCTCTCTCCCGGGCCGACGCGGCCGGCTTTGCCTCGTTGGGTCGTGGCGTGAGGTAACGGCGGGGCGTTGAGCAGCGCCGGGCTGGTGAAAGGGGTGGCTGCTGCCCCCAGAAGGCAGAGCTGCCGTCTCCTCTTCGCAAACGTAAACGAACACGTACATAAAGTTTGAGGGAATTCCTGGAGGTTCTTGGGAAATCCTGAAGCGGTTGGCCGCCTTGAGGCTGTGGAGAAGTGGAGCCGCTTAGAACAAGTGTTGAATACCGTCTGGTCAGCCGGTTCTGTGGGGAGAGGGAGGCGGGTGAGGTGGGTCGGGGGTTTTGTCATGCTCGTAGTGCCTGTAGGTAGTATAGTTTGAAGCAAATACGTGGACACTTCACTGAAATGCAGTCAAAAAATAATCCTCAATAGTTCCCCGTCAAAATACAATGCTAGGTTGAGTAGGTCCACGCAGGGATTTTTTTTTTCAGTCCGGTATTTTTCTTGAAAGCTTGAAGCAGATTTGGAGGCGGTAACAGGCACAGAAGAGGCTCAGGGGCTCTGCGAGATGCACTGGGAATTGGGGTATGTTGTAGTCACACCCTTAAATCAATAATATGTGGGGCTTCAGAGGCAGGTTGTAGCTCTGCTGCTGTGGGGATTAAAAAAGCTCCTTAATTCTACTGTGGCTCCACTTATTTCTCCTATATTGGAGCTAAGAGTAGGCAAATCAGTCCTTTCTTTACCACATGATCTGGTTGATTATCGTTGTTCCCAAGTGCTTTGGGAAGAGGGATTGTCCTGAGGAACATTGTGGCATGGCAGCTGGCATGGCAGAGTCTCCCTGTGTCGCTGCTGCAGTGAATGAGAACAAACCAATTTCTAACAGGTGACTTGGCTCATTCATTTCCCTCCATTTTGGAGTCTTGGGCTGATGTTAATATAAATAACTCTTCCCAGAGGGACATTGCAGCATAAGAGAGTGACCTGGGGAAAATTTAAAAAAAAATAAACAAGTTAGGAGGAGGATGGATTGTTTTAACAAACAGAGAAGCAAGTAATTTGCTTTCACTGTTGCTTCTCCAGCTTCTCATCTTACCATGGGACTGAGTTACCTTAGAAATGTTTTGGTTTTGCAGAATGCTACACAAATACATAGTGTTTATTCAAGATTAATATAGAATGACACTGTTCCAATGTCATCCCTTAAAAATATCATTTTCTGGGCAAAAATAGGGATAGAAACTGAACTTGAAACAGCTTTCTGCTCAGGAAGCTGTTACATCTATTTCAGTACTATTCAAGAAGTTTGTAGAAGGAAAACATTCATGTTCTAGACCACACTGTGCAAAGAGTTTTTCTATGTTTTTGAAGCACTATTATAGTGGATAATGTTAATGGTTGCACAGAAGAAAAAAAAAAAAAAAAAAAAAAAAAAAAAAAAAAAAAAAAAAACCCTTGAGTCACCAAATGAAAAAGTTCTGAAATTGTTGTTTCCACCTGGCTCTGGAAGTTGATGAGTTACAAGTGTGTGATAAATTGAAAACATTTAGAAAAAAAAAAAAACAAACAACAGCAAAACAAAAAACCCTTGAGTCACCAAATGAAAAAGTTCTGAAATTGTTGTTTCCACCTGGCTCTGGAAGTTGATGAGTTACAAGTGTGTGATAAATTGAAAACATTTAAGCTAAAATGCCCCTAGTGCAATTTGCAGTGTCATGCATTTGAATTCGTTAAGTAAGGGGGTACTGGAAATAATTATTAGCAAATATAAATCTAAAGTTATTAGTACAGATTTCATTTTGGGACATAATGAACCACCTTAGTAAAGGCAGGGCCTCTCTTATCGTTACAGCTGGGGCTGATTTTTTGAAGCTAGGTTAGGATACAGTTAACTTTGTTTTAAATTCTACATTTGTTGTACAGTCAACAGAGCAGAAATTGCAACTGGTTCTTCAGAGGGGAGAAAAAATAAATAAATAAAGCTTTCAATTTATTGATAAAACTACCAGCCACAGCTGTGGAGCTGCCAGGTAGGATTAAAAAGAATACGTTTGATTAGAGGATGTCAACACGCTGTTCCCTGGTGGTTTTAAGGAAGAAATACAGTTGCTGCTGAGATGTTGTTGAAAAAGTTCCAGGTGGGAATAAATGTAGGATTTCAGATTTAACTGTTTTGGTGCCTGATGTTTATGTTTTGTTGTTTTTCTGTGTCCAGGCCATGACTGCAGCCCTGCCGGGTTCTCCGAGCCCCCTGGGCCATGGGATGTCCCACCTCCCTCCCTGTCTGGGCCACCGCAGCAGAGCACCACAATGGTGAGTGTTCCTAAACCCCTGTTAATGATTTATACGGGCCTCAGCTTGCACTTGTTGTGTTGGGTTTTTTTTTTTTTACAGTCTGCTTTCTCCCTTACGAATTAGCTGGAGCTAAATATAATCTGTGTAAAGCTGGAGGAGCAGCAGTGGAATGTAAAACCCAAACGGGTGTGTGATGGGAGGAGGAGGAGGAGTAAAACCCAGAGGACAGGACTGCGTGGCAGGACCCATTTCTCATAGTGCCTCACGCTGTTGTGCCCGAGGAATGACAGTTTTTTGTCACCGAGCCTCTTTAAAAAGCGGCATCAGGCTTTACGAAAATCCCTATTTTTATACCCCGCTTTTAGGGTCTGAGCGGGGCTGCTGCAGCAGCCTCGGCACCAACCTGGGGAAAAGCGGTGACGAGCTTTGTGCCGTGTTAATTTAACCCAGGACCGACGCTCTCCGAGCC